>NC_052087.1:24839630-25140001 GCF_015852505.1 Tachyglossus aculeatus | reverse complement strand
ACTGCACGTTCACACAAACATATATTTTCTAGGAAAGACTCCAAGTGGGCACTAGTAAAGTTTGCCAAAGTTAAACAAGCAAAACATCAGCTGGTTGGAAAGGCCCCAGTGATGTCATGAAGGCTTTTTGCTTTTGGAGTTCTGAGCAGGTGAGATGGGGACAGCTAGTAGCTGGGAGGCAGAGGGGTGGGGAATGCAGAGTGGGGATCTGGATGCGGCCAGCGTTTCTCTGTTAAAACACACTCCATTGGCTTTGAAAAATAGACCAATTATGCTCCATTTCAGCATGCAGAAAAATGATCCAACAATGTAGCCACAAACTATAAATCCAACACATAAACACTCCCAGTGCAATTAGTTGTTGGATTAAATTGCTTCCGTCTAAAAGAAACTAATAGTTCTATCAGTCAGTAAGGGAAACTATAAAACGTCCATGTAGCAAGACAATTCCCTATTGTCCAAACAGTCAAAAGAAGAGAAACGTTGGGTTTCTTATTTAGTGTGAAGCCAGCTATTGAAGCTCCCAGGATAATTTGTAGGAACACAAACCTGGTTAACCCAACTAAGTCAATCACTCATATTTATTGAACACTGACTGTTTGCAGAGCACTGTACTAAGAGCTTGGGAGAGTACAATATAATAGAGTTGGTAGACGTGTTCTCTGACCACAAAGAGCTTACCGTCTTGTCTTTCCAGCTCTTTGAATGGATTCAGTCAAGCAGATTTGACCCCCTTTTGGAGTCTGCAAAACATGAAGTTGTTACATGTTGTCCCCTTCTGAATCCTGCATGAAAAGAGTGGAGCATTCAATTAAAGCTAGAGAACTCAATTTCCCTCATGTCATAACTAAATGAGGTGGAGATAGGGGGAAGGAAAATTGAAAGGTCATCTTCACCTTCTGATACAATTTAGTGGCAACAGAAGGGGGAAGATCAGGATCGGAAGAGGCCCCAGCTCTCTTCTCCTCTTCTGCCTCCCACGATGCCTTGGAACTCTTGGGATTCCCCGGAAAGGATAGGAATCTGTTTACATGAGAAAATGACATTCTTAGGCTTTGAGCCTCTATCTTCTGTAATGACTGAACTCCTTGCCGTTTAGGGAGATTGCTTGAGCAGGAAGAGGGGGACCAGAAACAGGGCTCTTAGGACAGTACACCCTCCTAGGGAAATGTTCTGACCCTCCTATATGGTAACCCCAGGACAGTAGACAGATTCTCCTAATGAATCTAATGATAGGTCTAAATGAAATGATGCTCCAGGTTTGGAATCCCACCCACCTCTGCTTCTTTGTTTTCCCGAATCACTTTGCCTGGACATCCTTGTCACTGTCT
Source organism: Tachyglossus aculeatus (assembly GCF_015852505.1). Lineage (NCBI taxonomy): Eukaryota > Metazoa > Chordata > Mammalia > Monotremata > Tachyglossidae > Tachyglossus > Tachyglossus aculeatus. The sequence continues at coordinate 25,138,670 of NC_052087.1, read as the reverse complement.
ACCGGCATATCAATCTATCAATCAGTCAGTCTTATTTATTGAGCATTTACTGTGTGCAGAGCTCTGTACTAAGTACTTGGGAGAGTACAATATTACAGAGGTGGTAGATACTCCCCTGCTCACAACAAGGTCTGATGCACAGGATCAGGTGGTTGGAGAAGTTCAATAGAGGCATTATACATTTTTCCCACCCATAAAAGTTTTACAGGTTGGAAAGGTCCTCAGAACATCTTTCTGCTTTCTGAAACTCTGCAGATTTTCTGGCTTTGGCTTTACATTCCCTATCTCATTTCTAACCATGAACAGTTGGAGAACTGCAAGAAAATCAAGAGGGAGCAGCAAACCAAGCAGCAGATGATTCTTCAGAGCTAGCCTGTCATATTCATTCATTTGGATAGCATCCTGCAAATCACTAATGAAGTCCTTGCAACATTATTAACAAATGAATACGTTTTTATTAAATAGAACAGGAAGTAATGAAAAGGGGTTAATTCATTTTATTCACTTGCAAATCTAGTGTTAGGTTGAGTGAAATTTCCATGGGGGGTTGGGGTGGCCATACAACATTAGGGGAAGAAAAAGATGAGAGAAAGACACACTCCTCAACCACACATGAAAACACACACACACACACACACACACACATGTGGAGATATATATATATATATATATATATATATATATATATATATATATACTGAAGAACCTGTCTGTAGCAGGAGAAAATATAGAGTCTCATCCTTCCCTGCCAGGGACTTCAGGCCACCCCACTTCTCCTGCTCTGGATGTGCTGGATGCCACTTCTATTACCTATTCTATTGGTCTCTAAGGTTTCTTGACTGTCCATTTCACTAAACTATAAGATGAGAAGCAGTTTGGCTTAGTGGAAAGAGCATGGAATTGGGAGTCAGAGGACATGGGTTCTAATCCCGCCTCCGCCACATATCTGCTGGGTGACCTTGGGCAAGTCACTTAACTTCTCTGTGCCTCGGTTACCTCATTTGTAAAATGGGGATTAAAAGTGTGAGCCCACTTGGGACAGCCTGATTACCCTGTATCTACCCCAGCGCTTACAACAGTGCTTGGCACATAGTAAGCACTTAACAAATATCATAATTATTTTTATTAATTTGCACCCAGTAAGCACTTATTAAATATGTTTTAAGGAAAAGGTTTCTGGTATTCCAGGATATGAGCCCCTTGAGGAAGAGGGATTATGTCCATTCTGCTTGTAATTTGTGTACGTCAGCCCTTAGTATGATGCTTCGCTGGTAAGTGCTTAACAAATACCACAATAATTGTTAGAGGTATCTCCAGATCAGCTTCCATTATTTTAGGAAACCCAAAGGAGTAGCCCTAGATTAGGTTTTGGCAGCTGGGGTTGCAGTATTTGTAATCCAGACAGGAGCAAGGACCAAGGACTGATGGAATAGATGAGGAAAGAGAAGACTCAGCCTCATCCTTGAGGCTGGGGGCTAGGCCTACTTACTCTGTTGTATTCTGCCAAGCACTTTGTCCAATCTCTCAATCAAGACAATGTATTGATTTTTTTTAAAGTATTTGTTAAATGCTTACAATGAGTCAGGCACTGTTCTAAGCACTGGAGTAGATGCAAGATAATAATAATAATAATAATAATAATAATAATGGCATTTATTAAGCACTTACTATGTGCAAAGCACTGTTCTAAGCACTGGGGAGGTTACAAGGTGTTCAGGTTGTCTCACGTGGGGCTCACAGTCTTAATCCCCATTTTATAGATGAGGTAACTGAGGCACAGAGAATTTAGGTGACTTGCCCAAAGTCACACAGCTGACAATTGGCAGAGCTGGGATTTGAACCCATGGCCTCTGACTCCAAAGCCAGTGCTCTTTTCCATTGAGCCACGCTGCTTCCCTAATAAATCAGTAATCAGTTTGGACACGGTCCATATCCAAAGTGGGGCTCACAGTCTTAAGCCCCATTTTAAAGATGAGGTAACTAAGGCACAGAGAAGTCATGTGACTTCACTAAGGTCAAACAGCAGACAGGTGGCAGAGTGAGGATTAGAACCCAGGTCTTCTGACACCCAGAACCATGCTCTTTCCACTAGGCCATGCTGCTACAAAGAGAGCACTGAACGATGGATTGATTCCCTCCTATCAGCTATGGTCTGCCTATGGTTCATAGACAGTAGGTTTGACATGACTGCTTTAGGGGTTTTTAGTTAAATGAAATCCAACTAAAACTAAGTTGACCTGGGTCAAAATTAAGTTAAATACTTTGCTCAATCTTTTATTGCTTCCCTTGATTCCCATCCCAGGTGAAACTTATGACTGGGGAAATCACCCTGGAAAAGGATGCAGGAATATTCATCATCTTATATTTTCTGGCCAGTTTTCTAAGTCAGAAAATTTGTGTCGACCAAGGTATTTACAATGCCTCTGATTCAAAATTATTCTGCTTGGCCTACCACAAAGAATATGTTGGAGACAGTTACAATCCAGCACAGCTATTTAAAATAGGGTAGGGTCAGTAATAACCCACTGAGCTTCCTTGCTGGGAAAACCCGCCTCTGTTACAATCAAACGTGGAAAATTGTACAGGTTTGAAAAGTGGGAGAGCCAGATGGTTTTGACTGAACTGCCTTCTGTTCCCCCAGTTCTTATAAACACGTAGAAACACTTTAAGCCACCTGCAGATCTTACCCAGGCTGTTTCATGTGGCTCATCCACCACACTTACACTTTGGTAATGTAGGACTGGAAGTTAGAGGCACAGGTCTAATTCTTGTTTGTTCTTATCTGATTCTCTAAAAGCATCACCAAATGTCCTTGGTGACTATGAGAAGGAATGAATGAAACTGCTTTCTCTTCAAGGATTATATTAATGTCTATCTCCCTCTTTAGACTGTAAACTTGTTTTTTATGGTATTTGTTAAGCGCTTACTATGTTGGCAGGCACTAAGCTAGGCTCTGGGGTAGATTCAAGGTAATCAGGTTGAACACAGTCCATGTCCCACATGGGGCTCACAAGCTTACTCCCCATCATATAGTTGAATTAACTGAGGCACAGAAAAGTTAAGTGACTTGCCCAAGATCACACAGAAGACAAGTCACAACTCACTGTGGGCAGGGAATGTATCTACCAACTCCATTATATTGTACTCTCCCAAGTGCTTAGTTCAGTGCTCTACACACAGTCAGCATCCAATAAATACCATTGACTGATTGACTGGTTTAGTATCTTACAGAAATCTGTGCTATCAAATAAACTCTCTGACCCCTTCTGGGGCAGGTATACTGCCTTCGTTCACAGAGAAATAAGCTTTTGACACAATTCATTTCAAGAATACAGTGTTTGAGCTAATCTCTCAGTAATATCAAATTCCCTTGGACATTTGCTCTTTCAGAAATTAAGGATTTCCCGTCCTCCTGAATAGGGATGGAAACCTAGTGAATCCACTAATGGTACCAATCTCTTGTGGATAAGTCAATTGATGGCATTTATTGAGTGCTTACTACGAGCAGAGCGCTGTACTAATCGTGCAGTACAGTACAGAGTACGGTACAACAGACCTGGCAGCCAAGTTCCCTTCCCGTCAATATTGGGTTTCAGGTAGAGCTCATTTTCCCTGTTCCAGTTGGGTGAGGCCCATTTAGATTCTGTCTACACTGGGAGGAAATAGCACAGGGGTTAATCCGTGTGACTTGGAAGCATCTTTTACCAGGTGCAAATGGTAGACAACAGAGCCAAAACAAGTGACTTCTGAGGCCCTGAAATGAATTGATAGACTCCTGTAGACTTGGCCTATGGCAAAGAAATCGGCAAATGGGACCACTGTCATGTAAGCAGTGCAGAGAGCCCAGGCTTGGGAGTCAAAAGGATCTGGGGTCTAATCCCACCTCCATTACTTGCCTGCTGTGTAAACTTGGGCAAGTCACTTTACTTCTCCATGCCTCATTTCCCGCATCTCTACAATGGGATTAAGACTGTGAGCCCCATATGGGATAGGGACTGTGTCTAATCTGATTAATTTGTATCTACCACAGTGCTTAGAACAGTGCTTGGTGCACAGTTAGTGTTTAACAAGTACCATCATTATTATTATTATTACCCCCTCTCCATGGTGTTCCTTGCCCATATTTATTCCTTTGCCTGTTGTTCGGTGCCCATTGTGTTAAGGAAGCACACTCAATTTGTTACCCAGGAAAACAATGAGGCATACACTGCGTGAGAGCAAAGTTGAGAAATGAAATTTATCTTTTTAAGGGCAAATCAATGAGTAATTTTCTGGTTGGAATGCTCATATTTAAAACTCCACATCTTGGGAAATATTGCCTGTCGTCCTCTCTTAAGGCTGCTTTATCAAATAGCTTGTAAAAATCTTATTTAAGTTTACTTGAATGCACTCTTTCTTTGTTTAAAAATTCCCAGGGAACCGATTCTTTCATTCATTCATTCAATCGGATTTATTGAGCACTTACTGTGGTGCAGAGCACTGTACTAAGCGCTTGGGAAGTACAAGTTGGCAACATATAGAGACGGTCCCTACCCAACAATGGGCTCACAGTCTAGAAGGGGGAGACCAAGGCCACTGCTTGAATGTATGCCTCAGAGCTTGGTGTGGAAATCGTCTTGGAGTGAGGTTTGTTGTGCTTTGATGATTCCTACATGCTCTCGAGTTGTCTCTTTCCCTCTTGTGAGTCATTATAATACAGTAGCATTAAAAGAAAGAGAAAGAAAATAGAGGAAGCCAAAGTTCAAAATCTCTTCTCTGCTTATCACTGTCAAAATTTTAAATGATGAGTAAGACACATCACTCTTCAAAAGTAAATGATTATTTGATTAAATGGTTGAACTAAGTAGTAGGCACAGCACCACTCCTAACTTGAGATAATTAGTGAAAAGAAGCTCTGGCATGTATGGGTATGGATAGGGTGAAAGGGGAGGGCATTTTTCTGTGTTTAGAGGGACCAAAGGGAAATGGGGCATTGTTGAAGGCCCAGTTGGCCTCAACACTGAACACTGCATAGATCTTGAAGCAAATCTTATTATCCCTTGTTTAGCTCCAGGCTGCTTATTTGAAGCAAGCTTTTGCTCCAAAATTACAACCAACTTTCCAAGAAAAGAAGTGTCCTACCCTGGAGCTTTTTAATTAAGTTTAAATATAAGTGTTCTGCTCCATGATTCAAGCATTACTGTGTGGTTGGTTTTTTTTTTCTTTTCAGCTCTTTTTTCCTCCTTGGGTCTTTTTATTGCCCTTGATTAGGTCTCAGAATCTCAAGGTAGCCTTTCTCCTGACTGCTCACTGACCAATCAGTCAATTGAATTTAATGGGTGACCAGTACATCTTCACCCTCTAAAACTTTGGGTGCTCTGTGTTTGTGTCTGTATTTTAAGTCATAAGGAACAAGAGACCAGGAGGCAAAAGAGAAAACAATATAGGTGTTGCCAACATAAAGCATGGCAACACAACGTTGTGTGTGCACAAGGTGGCTGGGACAGGGGGGATCTCGTCCACACTCAGAGGCAAATTTCAGTGTTAGTGGTGTCTTCTTCCAAACAAACAATGACAATATTTATTTATATTTTGAGGCAATTCTGTTTATATTGGTCCTGTCATGCCCATTAGGTTGTGATTCTTTGTGGGGCAGGAATTGTGTCTCTCTTTTATGGAGCTCCCCAAATCACTTAATCAATCAATCAATCAATCAATCAGTTGCGTTTATTGCACGCTTACTGTGTGCAGAACACTGTACTAAGTGCTTGGGAAGTACAACTTAAAGAGAAGCAGCTCGGCCTAATGGAAAGAGCACAGTCCTGGGTTTTGATCCCGGCTCTGCCACTTGTCTGCTGTGTGACCTTGAGCAAGTCACTTAATTTCTCTGTGCCTCAGTTTCCCCATCTGTAAAATGAAGATTAAGACTGTGAGCCCTTTGGGGGACAGGGGCTGTGTCCAACCCGATTATCTTGTACGTACCTCAGTGCTTAGTACAGCACTGGGTGCATAATAAGTGCTTACCAAATGCCATAATTATTATATTATTATTATTATTATTACAGTGATCTATAACCAAACTGGATGCTCAGTGAGCATCAGTGGGGTTGATGATGATCCTGAAACTTGTTGAGCACTTTGTGCAAAGCACTGTCCTAAGCACTAGGGAAAGGAACAAGCCTGGTAATTCAAACCTGGTTCATGGCCCACAAAAGGAAAACAGTCTAGAAGTCAGGAGAGAGGACAGTCACATGAAAACAAAATAACCAGGCACAAAGTGTACTGACTTTTTGCATTGAGAACAGACTTGAGAAAAAGAGGGAAGGGGAGGGCAGGAACATCCTTTCTCATATGCTTGCATTCCTTCTAGAGAATCAGGATGATATTGGCTTGAAAAACCACCCGTGTTTTGATTTTCACCTGTTAAAATAGGTTTTGGAATCAGGATTCCGCTCTCAAGAACACTTACTTGTTCCTGATTGTTGGTTGCAGCTCATTTAAGCCTAGGTAATGAAAACCCTTTCCCAAATCCAATGTATTCAGTGTCGTCAAGGTTTAGGCAGTGTATAGAACAAGCGGAGATGAGAAAACCCCTGAAGATATAGCAGTATACGGACGATAATAAAAACGGGGTGACCAGGTCTGTGTGGGCCAAGCACTTTTAAAAATTAATTTTCCAGGTGAAATTTCTCTTTTTGGCCTTTCTGAACCAGCCTAATCTAAGTAGGGATTGTGCTCTGCCACCACGACTAATGCTTTAAGAGCCATGCTCTTCCATTTCTGCCTCCTAGCTCACACCAGAAACTCTGACATTTGTGGATCCCCCTGATTACTAGGGAGCCTGTAGGTTATTCTAGTCCTCAGCCCTGCCCTCACAGAGCCTCCTGCCCTGGGAGATCACAAGGGTAGAACCAGAGTCCAGCCAGGTCAAATGCCAACTTGGGTAAGAAGACAATTCCTGACAATGCTTTTCACCGGCAGCTGTCTATTGGGTGCACTTTGGGCCAGTCGGGAAGCCCGCACCAAGGTAGAGTCTTTTAGCAAAAAATAAAAACCAACAAAAAAACCCCACCTGTCTGCACAGCATTAAATACATGCTTTTGAGTCTGACTGGGCTGAATTGCATCCACAGAAAATGAAATTGTATCTTCAATTCTTCGTAACTGCAGCTGCCTCTTGGGAGCCATAAGGAAAAATGTGGATTTGGAAGGTGAAGGGCTGAGGCTGCTGTTTCATATGGGTTTCAAAGTAAGTGAAACACAACCATTCCGTCCAGCTCTTTACTCCCAGTGGATACTCAGTGCCAGCTCAAGACGTTTAGACACCGTAGGCAAAAAGGAAAAATGTGGAAGAGAGTTGAGCCCACGAGGTAAGAAATGGGAGGCAGAAATGAGAGATTGTAGCTTCCTCAGGGACAGGGACATTATACGCTCCCAAGTATTTGATATGGTGTTCTGCACACCAAATGTGCTCAATAAATACTACTGATAATGAAGAAAAGGCATCTCTTGGCAATTACCTAGTTTGCCTGCATGGGAGGGCCCGTTCTGAGCTCAATGCATTCTGTTCATTAATAATAATATTAATACTAATTGTGGTATTTGCAAAATGCTTATCATGTACCAAACATTGCATTAAGCACAGGGATAGATAGATACAAGATAATCAGGCCAAAGTCCCTGTCCCAACACAGCACAATCTAGGGCACATGGAGAACAGATATTTGATACCCATTTTACAAATGAGGAAACTGAGGCACAGAAAAGTTGAATGACTTGCCTTTGACTACACAGCAGGCAAAGGCAGAGCTGAGACTAGAACCCATTCAAGTGACTTGCAAAATGATCAGAACCCAGGCCCCCTCCTGAGTGGCTGCCTCACTGAGTCTACTTCTGTGTAAGTTGAGCCAACTGGAGATGCCAGGACTTCGTCTTTTCTCTCTTTTTTCTTGTATAGGCTATGTGCTTGAGTGGCCTTATTTAATTAGCATGGTCAGTGTCTTGGCAAACTCTGAGCAGAAAGGCAGGCCAGGTATTAATCAAACAAAGTCTCTCAAGACAAGGGAGAGCCGGAAGCAATAGCGTGCACTGCACCCCTCTATGTCCTTTATCATGGGCAAATGTATGGACCAAGGTTTTCTCCTTGATTTGTAGTTTCAAGCCACTGGTTGGTTGCAACAGCATTTCTTCCTTTAATCCTCCGGCATAGCAGATTTCCATGATCGCTTTAGATGGCACTGTTGCACTAAGAACTTTTGCTTCAGAGGCAGGGCTACCAGAGGAGAATTTAAGTGGCTCATGCTGAGCAAGACCCCAGCTCTTATCCTTTTTTTTTTTAAGTTCTGCCCAGCCGCCATGACCCTGCAACAGTGCCCCTCCTGAGTTACATTCTCCAAAGGGAGAAGAGAGTAAACCTCATCCCACCATGCCTCACTTCTTTATTTTTATTTTGTTTGCTTTCCAGTGATTAATGGCAGATCCCAAGGAAGAGCAAATGGGTAAAGTTTCTTCTGTGAGCTGCTGCAACTGAACAGCAGACAGATTAAATGCTGCATGGTGCAGAGCTTCCTTAATGAGAGCACTCTCTCAAATTTGTTTCCCTTTTTTCTCCATTCCCAGCCCTCCTCCCCTTTTTTTTTTTGTAATGCCGGTGGAGAGAGACTCCATTAATCAATAGGTTTTACAGGGTACTATGTATTTTAACAGCAAATTGTCAGTTACAATCCTTCACTGCTCAGTTTGTCCCCCAGCACTGTTTATTTCATTGTTACCTATTAATCAAAGCGGCAGAGGTGATGTCAGCTGGGAAAACCCACACTGAGTCTAAGTCCACTTTAGATATACTCAGTGTTTCTGCCCTTCCCTAGGCATAAGGGCATTTCTGCCACCTGCAATGATGAGGAATCCTTCCCTAATTTATCTGAGGATAAGAGAATCTGTCTAGTGATTAATTGCTATTAGTGTTTCTCTATTTCCCCAAAGTGATTGGATTTTCCAGTCATTCTTGCACCAAACTGAATCTTTTGGGTTGCTATGAGACTCCACCCTGGTCTGGATCCAATTTTGGTGAGGTCTGGTGTCCCAATTATTGGGCTAACCCAATCTCATTTCTCATCCTGTTAAATCTTTTTGAGTTTTCCGTAATTTGGGGATTCCTTTTTATCCTTTCCCCTGCCTTGTGGTCTCACCTCTTAGCACCCTGTTGCCCTACTAAGTGGAACTCTGAGTGCCTGTTCGCCTTCACTCCCAAATGAAATGGGAAAATGAAACCCATTCCCACTTCATCGTAGGTGGAGATGGGGGTGGTGGGGAACGTTGGGACACTTCCATGGTTATATTATCAGGAAATGGCAGCTGTAAAATGCACCAGAAACTTTCCAGGCCCTCAGCTGAATTAAGACCACTATAATTATTCCTCCAGTTTCTTCCTTTTTTTATGAGTGTCTATGCTGTATTAACTAGAGTAACCTTGATAAGACTATAGGGCACAAGCAAAGAAATGTCTACAGCTAATTCTACAGGCATCCTCTGTTTCTAGTACTTTGGTGCACTTGATTCTCTTGTTCCGGGCTTCCTCCTCTCCTTAAAGGGTGGTGCAAGAAGCTGCGAAGACTCCAGGAAAGCAGTCAACTCCTAGCTGGAAAGGACTTTTTTAACATTCAAGTCAGTCAATCAATTGTATTTCTTGAGTGCTTTCTGTGTGCGGGGCACTCTACTAAGCACTTGGGAGAGTACAACACAAGAGTATAACAGATACATTCCTTGAGCACAAGAGCTTACAGTCTGTGATGAGCTGGAACAACTCCGTTTTGTCGCTTGTAACAATGGCCTGGTTGTTACAAAATGGATTCACTCTTGCTCTCCACAGCAATTTTACAAGTGACTGTTCTGTGACCCCACAAACAACAATGACATGGCAGGGCGGGGTGGGGAGGGGGCCCAGGAGGGATGTCAACCATAGCCAAGAGGCCCAGCAGTAGTACCAATGAGTGTGCAGTGGGATAATCCATCATAGCAAAGCTAGCCTGCAGGACTGACATGAGGAGATGGGGAGCCGACTTCCTGTTATGTCAGGAAACAGGCCTAGGGTCACAATTACAGCTGGCCAGAGAAAGGAAGAAGGGGGCTCCCCAAACCCTCTGACTGGGTGGATCAGATAAGCTATTGCTGGGTGAAGAACTGATGTTGGACCTGGTATGGGAAGAGGGGCAGCCCTCCTCCTTTCCAGAACAGCACTGACCCAAGAAAGAGAATCAGAAGGCTGCCACCATTTGAACTAACCAGTGGAATGGAGCCACTTTGTGTGAAAAAGGGGGACAAAAAGGGGCAGCTCTAGGGCCAGCTGAAACACCTCATGGTTCGAGGCAGTGAGCCGATGCAGATCACAGACAACGATCGCTACCTCACTGCTGGACCTTCACCATTAAACTTAATACAGTCCCGTGGGACGGTGACCAGATTGGTAGCTATGCTGTATGCATCAGAGTGTGTGGGGAGGTATGTGGGGGGGGGGGGTGTGTGGGTGTGTTCGCACTTATCCCTTTAATTAGATTAAGAATTGAACAGAGCTTTCTGCTACATACAGTGGTGGTTTGGTTTTACTGTAGTTTGACTTGTCATTGAGTGCTTGATGGGACAGTAATGGGGAGGTGGATCCCCAGGGATGGGCTTACAAGTGCCTGACTGTGTGAGGCAGGGACGGACTTATAGAACAAGTGCCTGATGGTGTGGGACATGGACGGACCTATAAGAGAGGTGACTGACAGGACCGGGATGGACTTAGAAAGTAAGTGCCTGATGGTGTGAGATGGACTCATGACCCAATCCAAATCCATCAAGGACTTGGATTTGGTAAAATGGGCAGAACCAAGTTTGTAGCTACTATGTTGACTGCTAACAGCCCTCCAGGATCCTGAGCAAGAGAAGCTCTTGATGTCACATGCACTGCACCAGGCGTATGGCAAAATGTAATATTATGGGCACCATTTTGTGGAAATACACCAGAGACCACCATAACCTAGAGTGCTCAGGAACCTTTTGGCCCCTCATTGTGCTACACTGTGCTACATTCTTCTGAATATGCCTAGCTTCCAAGCCTGGAGACCTGAGTGCTCAGAGTCAAGGTGAAGCGAGGCTCAAATTTCAAAATAAAAATACCCTTCAAACAGGGATATGGTGCTATGTCTATTGTGGACATGGAATAGACCTGCTGAAAACCTGGCTGTCCAATATTTAACCAGACAACTGGTCATCCTTGTAACTACCAACTGAACAATCCCTGGAGTGTGGAAGGTGGAGATCAGTGAACTTAGAGGAGAACACTCATTCCCCCCTTTCGCCTCATGCATGCACACATCCAGCTCCAGTGTGATTTTTATCATGTTGCTGTTTAGATGGGTGATAATAATTCTTTGCTGGCTGGGGAGGGCAAAGGAAGAAGAGCGAAGGCAAGGGAAAGGGGAACTAAAAGACAAGGGAGGGTAAAAAGGACATGGCCTGGGGAACGGAATATGTGCTATTTTATCAGTACCCCATTCCTCTTCTCATCCTCTGATCATCTGTCTGTCAATCGATGGTATTTACTGAGAGCTCTCTGTGTGCAGAGTACTGTAGTAAATCTTGGGAGAGTATAGTATACCAGAGCATTGTATCTATGCATTACATAATCAGCTGGTTTTCACCAGAGCAGGCTTGGGGATCTAACAAATCTGTGTGGATTCTTGTCAAGACATCAGTTACCAAATATGTATGGAGCACCCGTGGCATGTTTAATGCTCTGCTAATAATCTGAGAATGAGAAACAGATATAGGAGGTGAGTCATTTGAAACCAGCTTCTGTACCCTTGGGCTGCTCAGCCTCTTCGTATAAAAGATAATAGAAGAAACAGTGTTGTCTGTGATCATTACAGGGTTGCTGAGAAAATATCAGGTACATTCACAAGAGCTTTGTTACAAGCACTTTGTAAGAAATGTACAGTGAAAATGTTGGTGCCAACTGTTAGGTTGAAAAGCTGGAAGGAACAAAACCTTTCACCTCGAAATGGAGGTGAAAGATAACCAAGGGGTTCCCCTATCCATATGCTTCTTTGCAGTTTCCGTTTGTTGCTGCCTCAGGACATCTTTACCTCGATGTCCTGCCAACCCCTCAAATGTGACATGTCCCAAGCTGAACTCTTCATCTTCCCAATCCTGTCCTCCCCAAATCTTTCCCATAACTGTAGATAACACCGCCATCCTTTCTGTCTCACGAGCACACAACCTCGCTGTTATCCTCAATTCATCTCTCTCATTCAACTCCCATATTCAGTCTGTCCCTAAATCCAGCCAGCCTCCTTGCTGACCTCCCTGCCTCCCGTCTCTCTCCTCCACAGTCTATATTTCACTCGGCTGTCATGATCATTGTTCTGGAAAACTACTTAATCTGCATCTTCCCACTCCTTAAAAACCTCTAGTGGTTGCCCATTCACCTCTGCACCAAAGAGAAACTCCACATCATCAGCTTTAAGGCACTCAAACAACTCTTCCCCTCCTATCTTACCTTTCTAGTGCCCTAGTACAATCCATCCCCCACAGTTCGCTTCTCTCATGTCAACCTGCTTACTGCCACTTGATTTTGTCTGTCTTACTCAAGTCCTCTCTCTGACCTGGAACTTTCTCCCCTTCACATCCAACAGACCACTACTCTCCCCATATGCAAATCCCTACTAAAAGCGTGTCTCCTCCAAGGGCTCTTCTCTGACTAGCCTCTTATTTCCACAACCTATGCTCCCCACACTCTGTGTCACCTATACTCTTGGGGAAGTACCCGTTAAGGACTTTGATACTAGCCCTACTCCCAGCCCCATGACACTTTTCTGTACTCTGCCATTTCCCCATCTCTAATTATTTTACTGTCTCCCCCTCAAGATTGTATGCTCCGTTTGGGCTTGGATCATGCCTACCAACCCTATTGTATACTCCCAAGTGCTTAGTACAGTGTTTAGCACACAGTAAGTGCTCAATAAGTATAATTGATTGACAGATATCTACTGAGCGGAGGGAGAAACTTAGACTGCAGCAGGACATTAACTGAACTTTCTCAATGAAAAGTTTTGAAACATTAGAATGTGCTACCCAGGAGGGTTATGGAGTCTTCTCTAGATTAAAACAAAAATGAAGACCAAAAAGCCTGGTAGTTTGCTCTGTTCGGAATTGTTGCCTAGAAGAAGGGGATTAGACCAGATGACCTCTCAAGGTCGCCTTTAACTGTAACAGTTAATGAATCAAAGACGAAACGGAGAGTATTTTCCCTCTGACTTTATACTAAACCAGCACATAGCTAGTTAAGACCTGCAAGGTAATAGAAAGGACAGCAAAGCAGAATTCTGGAGAATCTGGAACTCTCTCCCCTTCACATCCAATAGACCACTACTCTCCCCATATGCAAATCCCTACTAAAAGCGTGTCTCCTCCAAGGGGTCTTCTCTGACTATCCTCTCATTTCTACAACAACCTGTTCCAGACAGTGCTGTAGGGGAGGGATGGGGAAAGGGAGATCTGTGATGAAAGAAACCCTGGGGAATCAGACCTGCTATAAGGGGTCAAGAAAAATAAGCAAATGATATTTCTAAAATGTCTGCTTGCTTGTAAGCTCCTCTTCAGTGAGATAAACAAAGGAAGGATATACAGGTATTGGAAAGTAATGAAACCCCTGATAGAACTCTGATGCGGTTGATAAAATGCAGGTTGGGGAATAATACTGGAACTAATTGAATATGCTTTGTTCAGAATTGAGAACCATTGGGTCTGGAAGAGACAACTCATCAAGTCTTTCTGGAATTAGTTAATGAACCTGATGAATCACGGCAATTAATTTTTAAAAGTCATGAAAATAAGGGCAGGGACTAGATTAGACTTAAAGAAACCTCATCCTCAAAATCTTTCTATGATGGGGAACTCAGTCACATGACATACCAAAATTCAGGATTAGAAGGACCTCACTGAAAAATAATTCACCCCTTAGCTACAAGTAACTTTAATGTGAAAATGATCAAAATGGTGAGATAAGAATACATATCACATCATTGTGAAATCACTCGCAAATCATTGTGAAAGTATTGTGGATTGCTATGTATCCTACTGGTGCTATGGGGGAAGAGATGTAATCTCTTAGATAAAGAATGCTATGAATGAATGAATTTACTGATCATGCGTTTGTGAACGTGAGCCACTTAATGCAATTAAGGTTTTACCTGTTGAATGCAAAAACAGAAGAATTTTTCATTTTTTAATGTTAGTACCAGAGCTTTTGTTTTCGAGATCAAGCCCCAATCTTCAGTACTTATATAATTGCTGTGATTCATCATTTTCATCAACTAATTCCTGAAAGCCCTCAGAATGCGACTCCCACAGAACTGGTAGTTTCTATTTTGCTTCAAAGTATATTCAACTAGTACTGGTATTTCCCAACAAGCTTTCTATCAACAATTTTAGAGTTTTATATAATTAGAAGTTTCAGGTTTTCAACAAGTGAATTTTAGGTGTTCTGTAAGTAGATAAATGAAAAGCTAAATTGTTAGAGAATATGTGGGTGAAAAGGAGAAATCTTGCTTTCGTGTTAGTCATCCCTTTGTTTCTCCTCCTCCTTCCCTTCACCACATTCTGCTACTCGGGGGCAGAAGTGAAAATAGTTTCTTCTCGGAACACTATCTCATATCCCAGTGAGTGGCCATTTCATCAGTGGGTGGGACGAGAGCTGCTCTGACTCACCAGGCAGGCTGGTGAAGGCCATAGGAAACCCACAGGTCCCTGGGCCTGGGGCCATATCCTCCTGGCAGAAGACAAGGAGTTTAGACACCCTCTTAGCTCCTCTTGGCCACCTTCTTAGCTCCTCTGGACTCTCTTTTAGCTCCCCTGCCTACTTGTACATATTTACTACTCTATTTTATTAATGATGTGCATATAGCTCTAATTCTGTTTATTCTGACGGTTTTGACACCTGTCTACATGTTTTGTTGTCTGTCTCCCCCTTCTAGACTGTGAGCCCATTTTTGGGTAGGGACCGTCCCTATACGTTGCTGACTTGTACTTCCCAAGGGCTTAGTACAGTGCTCTGCACACAGTAAGCGCTCAATGAATACGATTGAATGAATGAATGAATGAACCCTCCCGGGTCTCTCTGGCTGCCCTATTAGCTCCCCCAGGCTGCCATCTTAGTTCCCCTGGCTGCCATTTTAATATTCCCTTGCTGCCTTCTCAGGTTCTTCCGGCTGCCCTCTTAGCTCCTCCCCACACTCTTAGCCCCCCTGGCCACCCTTTTAGCTCCTCCGGCCTCTCTCTCAGGTCCCCCATCCACCCTCGTAGGCTCCCCCCCCGCCCGAGTTTGGCCACAGTGAGGGACCTGATGTGTGCCGTGTCAGGCAGTTGGCCCCCATCAGCCTCAGACTGCAGCAAGCCCCGCATGATTCCAGGCAAAGTGTGTATGTGGTGTGGGTGTCCCTCCAGGGTGGGGACTGAGGGGAAAGCCAGCCTTTGCTACTGCTGTCCTAGCCCTTTTGATCAGGAGGGAGTGATCCCCTAAATGTCTGCCCAGCTGGGAAGGAGATGTAGCACAGGGCTCTGACCCCAACCCTGGCTGGTTTCAGGCTGACCAGCCACTACAGCCTCCTCTCCTTCATTTTTTATCTTTGTAGGGGACCACCTTAGCCCCAAAACCTGCCCCCATCTGCTATGGGGTCCGCACTTCAGAGCCTCTGATTCAACAACTCAGGGTTCAGGTGGGCCATCCCCCTGCATGAGCCATGGCCCTGATGAAGCAAAAAGGCCTCCACTCTGCGGTAATTCATACCAAAACTGCCAACCCAGCCCTTAATGCTTTCAGAGATGGTGTTCAGGACTGCTTTGATTTGCTTCCACATCTGCAGCTAATTGCTTCCTGCATGCTCCACAGTTTGAGAGCAACCACATCACTGGGTGGCAGTGCAGCTTAGCATCGCATTTTTGTACAGCAGCTATTGCATGAGGCAGGTAGCTGGCTCACTGAAGTGGAATATTTTATACTCTGGACAAACAGTAAGTGTTTTAGCTCAATCAATCCATCAATCATTGGTATTCACGGAACTCACTGCGTGAGCTCTGGGATCGGGTTTAAGGAATGTTATCCTGTCTCGCTTTCTCCAAAGCCTTTGTCATCACTGCGGGCGATGGTCCGAGATGGAGGCTGAAGCTGTGGGAAAGCTCGTTTTCTAGTTATGGTGTGGTTGTTCCAATTGAGATCCAACTGGACCAACAGTGATTATGTTGAAAAAGCATTCTTCTTGGAAATAGTAAAGCCACTGGACTTTGCATACTAGGCCCATGGCAGATGTCAGTAGGGATTAAGATTTTAAATGAGAAATAAAGTCCACTTGGCTTGGTTTAGAATCGGCTAAAGGGTGATTAACAGCAACATATTAGATGGGTAGGAGACAACTGGTGGTTAATGCAGGGTCTATTAGGGAAATATGGTTCAATTAGTGTCACCTAAAAGTCAAATTCATTTGGGGCATGAAATACTCCTTCAATGAGTAGCTGCCAATAAGTACAGCAATGCAGTGACTTATTAAATGGGACCTGGGTGACTGGAAATAATTGAAGCGGTTTCTCAGGGAGTAGATCTTGGGGAACATAGTTCTCTGTGTATATACCCTCCTTCCTTTCCAAGGAATTCACAACCATTTGCAAATATTTGTTCTTTAAACCAGGTTCTGTCAATTGGTTGTTGAAATGGGAGGCAGAGGGAATTAAGTGGCTTATCCCAGCCATTACCACTAGGCTCTGATAGCTTAATCATCCCTGGAAGGACTTCAGCTGGGCTTTTCTATTAGTTCCTCCTGGATTGGTGTCCTCTGATGTCCAGAGATGATGGATCTTTATCACTTGTGTCCTTGACTAGAGTGTTATCATTTGATTTGGGGGGGGTGTAGAAAATAGCTCCCTCCATTTTAAGAGGACCAGTGTCTGTACATATGTGCTGTAAACTCCTTGTGGGCAGGGACTATATCTACCAACTATGTAATATGTTACTCTCCGAAGTGCTTCATAAAGTGCTCTGCACACAGTTAGCACTTGGGAAATACCACTCATTGATTGATTTATTGATCAGTCTCAGGTTGATAGCTCTGCTAGAGGCACTCTGGCATGACCTTTAACTTAACGCACAAGATGTTCACACCACCTCAGCCTATCAGGCCATTGTATTTAGTTGTTTTTAGGCAGGGATCCCTCTCCCATCCTCAGCTGTTCCCATGTGATCTCAAGGACCTAACTCTTGTTTGCTGTATGATTGGAAGCAAAATTCCTGCACTTAGTCCTATTCCATTGATCTTCATAAGCTACCCAAACATTAGGCACTCACATAGGGTCTTCCTGTATGAGTCTCCCAGGAATCACAGGTTGTAAATGGTGGCAGGTTAACTCCAATCCAGAATAATACCAAGGAAAGTAGTTGAAATTGCATTCCATATGTTGTTCATTGAGAAGAGTGGCCAATGTCCTGGTTCACTTCCCTGACATCAGTACTATTGTACTATCAGTACTATCAGTAGTGGTGACTCTACCACTGACTCCCTCTGTGTTTTACATGTCAATACTCAAATGTATTTACTGATTTATTGTTCTAATTGAGATAGATCCTTGTGTTTGGAGCTTGGATAGCTAAGTTGGCAAATCTTACTGAAACCTCAGAGTTTCTGAGGGTCCACCTAACCTTTCCTAGATGAATGGCAAAACGCAGTCAAGCCATTTTAAACATTTTCCATTTTGTCAGCCTGGGTTATGTAATAAAGGATAAATGGCACATCAATTTTATTCACAGATGATATTAAAGTGGGAGTGCTGCAAAATCCAGGAGAGAAATGACAGTATAGGGACTGACTGAAGAAGTAGGTGAGTGGGGATAAGCAAGAGAACAAGAATCAACGCAGAAAGATTGCTAATAGAGAGAGGGGAGCTGTTATTAAAAAAGGTTTTAAAAAATTGATCGCACTCTAAAATCATGTCTCCCTTTCCCTATTTCTAGTAGAGGCCATAACCTTGTACCCAAAATGACCAATAGGAATTTCTTGATCACTCCAAATCTGAAAGTGGTAGAATATTTGTTTCCAGTTATGTGAAGATTCTTCAAAGGTGGGTATCCTAACAGGTCTAATGGATGAAGCTGAATTTTGGAAAAATCAGATTGACTCAGGAAAAATTTCCTTTTTAATTATGCTAGGAAATCCCATTATCTTAAACAAAGGAAGGAAGAACCATATTCTTTTAAATCAAGGAAAAGAAACCACTTAGAAAACACTGGCAATTAACCAACTGAGTTGAAGTTTACTGTTTGCTCCTTGTGAAGAGGACAGGTAAGCCATAATCTCTGCCTTGTAGACTGGTCCCAACTATCTGGTAGCCCAAAGATTTACGCAAGCTTAAAGAGGGACTTAGGTGAGTCCACAAACATTGCACACCTAGTGCTATAAACTATTTCTATGGTCACTAAAATATGGATATGAAAACTACTAATTCACATTTATCTTTTGTTGCATTCATTTTCACCATAAAGAGTTAATTTGCAGTGAATTATGCTTTGGTATTTCTATGAATTTCAAAGAGGCTCTCTCCAAGGCAATATGCCCTGAAAATGTTCCCTTAAGAATGTCACTCATTATCCATTAAAATAGCCCACGGCTACTCTAGACTATAGACTGAGAACAAACAACATATGATCCAGGAGATCTTTCCCCCTATAATGTACTGTTCTGTGTCTATGTTATTTTAGACTTCCACATATTAAATGCTTCTTTTCTTCTGTAATAGACTTGAGGGGGAAAGAGAGTAAGTATAAGATAAAGAAGTAATGGTGACCAGTTAAGATGCCTGACATGGACCACAGCGTAGAGAAGCAGCATGGCCTAGCAGAAGATCAGAGGCGTGGGAATCAGAGGACATGGGTTCTAATCCCATCTCTGCCACTTGTCTGCTGTGTGACCTTGGGCAAGTCACTCAACTTCTCTTTGCCTCAGTTATGTCACCTGGAAAATGGGGATTAAGACTGTGAGCTCCATGTGGGATAATCTGATTACCTTGCATCTACCTAGCGCTTAGAACAGTGCTTGGCACATGGTAAGCACTTAACAAATACCATCATTATTATTATGATGATGGTGGTGGGATTTCTTTGCCTTCTTAAATGAGGACTGAGTCATTATGTCATGATGGTTTAATGGCACCTGTTCCTCCTGGGCTCAGGGCCCGTGCTTCTCTTTTTCTTTCTTGAAATCTGATGGGCAATTTCTGGAAAAATACCGAAGATGACATGCCATTTCTGGGTAATAAATGGCAGTGATCAAATGACGAGCAAGAGGTTAAACTCAAGTGTTTGCTGGAGTGTGAAATATCAAGTCTGTTCTAATATCATTTTGGCACATCTGGATTCCTTTCATTAATCATTTTTTTATTTGCTTATATGTAATGTTGGTTGAAGCCTTTCCTTCCTAGAGCTTCACATTTTCTAAAAGAATAAGAATGGGATCTCTATCATCTTACATGTGGCCACGTATGGCAAGGGATTCTTCAGTTATTAAGACCGTGAGGCAATCTATTCTTCAAAAAGGTACACTTTATCTAATTGACAGCTTAAGGAGTAGTTAGGCTTAGAATAACTGCTGCAAAATCCATGCTTTCATGACCCTGGGTTTCAGCTCCAGGAAAATTGGGGGTAAATGGGTGGTCTCTGAGGAGGAGAGGGGTGGGAAGGCAGGTTGGAACCTGTTCCCCCCAGGGTGGGGAGGGGACCCAGGACAGCCTTCCTGGAAGCTTTTCCACAGCTTTCCCACAAATCCTCACAAAGCCAATTTTCCCAGCTATTATTTCTATTTCATTCGATTTTTGCCCTCCCACCACCTTCTCTGTTTGGAACAGATAGGGGCCCTAGGGATACAAGCAGCCCAGCTTATTCTATTGGAGAGACACATTTGGTCCTGTATTCCTTGGTGACTTCTGGGGTTTTCTCTAAGAACAATGCACTTAACTACTTTCTTTTCTAAGACCAGAAATCAGGGAGTTGGCTGTCTCATGAGTTGGGAGATAAGGAACCATTTCCCAATCTCCTGAGACAGATCCTGTTGCTGAGGGTAGTAATGTGATTATTTATTTTTTCTATAGCTCTACTGAGGTACATATTGCTTCTCAGTGGTTAGGGAGAGATAAGGCAGGCCTCTACTTCAACACTACAGTGTCTGGAATGCCAGACAAAGTGGCTCATGAAATGAACAACAAAGCAGTGACGGGTTTCAGTGTATGAAGGGCTCCCAGAATAAGTGAGTTTTTATTAGCGCCTGATGGTGCTTTGGCTAGCCGAGGTAAGTCTTTAGGATTTACATATAAATGATGTTTAATTCCGAATGGCTGTAAAGGAAATTTATAAGCCAACCAGTCAGTTTGGGTATAGCGAGTCTCCCCTCTTGGTTAAACTGGGCTACAATTATTAAGTGAAAAAGTTCAGTCATTACAGGCTTCTTAGGCATCCCTGATCTGGCACCTTTATTGTGAGTTCAGAGGAAAAAATGGTGCAAAATATGTTGACTGGTGCAGTGGCTGGGAAACCAAATGACCATTTTTGTTCTAACCATCCAAGTCCCAATTTCATTACATTAAACAAATTCAGACACACCAATCACTCAGAGAATGCCCAGATAGAATAGCATTTCACTGCCCTGCAACGTTCCCTGATTTTAAACAAGGAACCCAGAAGCTAGATGGTGGGCTCCGGGCTCTAAGAAACTCTTGAGGATCATCAGAATTCAGTGAGACGATGTTCCTATACATATCCCAGAGCTTATTACAGTGCTTGGCACAAAATAAAAGCTGAGGTAATATCTCAATTATTATTATTTATTCTGGATGAGTGAGCAAAAGGATTGCACACCCAGACACCCCACTGTTGGGAGGGACGCCTTGTGTCATGGAGGGGCTGGGGAGCTGTCCATTTTCCAGACCTTCTTATTATGCCAGCTATTCTGGTACATTCCCTCCATCTCTTTGCTGGTGTTACTGAGGACCTAAGAACAGTGAAGGCAGTGTTGGGGAAAGAAGCACAAACATTGTGCATCAAGGGTAGTCAAGAGAGTCCACTTTCTCTTAATCTGTCCCCAGAAAGCAACATAGAAGAATCAGAAACCCATAAATAGAAAATTATCCTGGATTGGTACCAACTGGCACCAGAGAAACCCTATTTGCAGTCCAAAGATTTGCTTGAAAATGCTGAAATGAAAGCTGCCACCGAATTCCACACTATTCAACAATGCACTAATAGATTACACAGAACAAAACAATAACAAGTCAATCAGGAAACTTTTGTGAGGTACACATCTGCTTTATTTATTTTTGATCTCTCTAGGCATGAATATTTTTATGTGAGTCTCCCCGTTAGAGTGCAATTCCTTGTGGGCAGGGAATGGATCGCTGTACTAGTCTGTGTTTCCCAAGTACCTAGCTGCTCAATAATGACAATACTGGCATTTATTAGGTGTTTACTATGTGCAAAGCACTGTTCTAAGCGCTGGGGAGGTTACAAGGTGATCAGGTTGTCCCACATGGGGTTTACAGTCTTAATCCCTATTTTACAGATGAGGTAATTGAAGCACAGAGCAGTTAAGTGACTTGCCCAAAGTCACACAGCTGACAGTTGGCGGAGCTGAGGTTTGAACCTATGACCTCTGACTCCAAAACCCGTGCTCTTTTCCACTGAGCCACGCTGCAATAAATGCTACTGACAGAGTGTGACATCAAGACTAAGAATAAAAGTCTGAGTATTTATTAGATCCAACTTTTTTTATGACTGGGAGATTTGGGACTATTAACTATATTAACTATAATATTCCAGTTGGATTTTGAGAATTTTCATTGACGATATCCTATTCAGATTAGGGTCAGTGACAATAAGACCCTCAGTTACTAACTCTTAGCCCACTAACATGGGCAAAATATGTGCTTTATCACAGTCTCACTGAGTGGGACATAGATACTGGCCAGAAAGCTCAAACGGCAGGAGATGGAAAGCAGGGTGGCTGAAAATGAGCCCACTGTTGGGTAGGGACTGTCTCTATATGTTGCCAATTTGTACTTCCCAAGTGCTTAGTACAGTGCTCTGCACATAGTAAGCGCTCAATAAATACGATTGATGATGAAGATGCACCACAGTAGCCACCCTGGCATAGCTTCATTCAGTCAATTGTATTTATTAAGCACTTACTGTGCACAGAGCACTGTACTAAGCACTTGGGAAAGTACAAGATAACAATAGACACAGTCCTTGCCCACAATGAGCTTACAGTCTAAAAAGGGAGACAGACAGTAATATAAATAAATAAATAAATAACAGATATATACATAGGTGCCATGGGGCTGGGAGGGGGAATGAATAAAGGGAGTAAGTCACAGTGTTGCAGAAGGGAGTGAGAGAAGAGGACTGGATGGCCTAGTCTGGGAAGGCCTCTTGGAGGAGATGTGCCTTCAATACAACTTTGAAGTCGGGGAGAGTAATGTGGCAATGAAATACTGGGAAAGTCCAAGAGTGGGCAGGCCAATGGGGCCCCAAGCCAGCAGAGATGGGATGGTTCTTGTTGTTTCATCAGACAGTCAGAGAGAGAAAGCACAAAGCACAGTGAAAGACATAATCAAGGAACATCACTCTAAACACCCTGTGTGGAAAGTTCCTCTGAGCAGCTGTAAACATTTTCAGCCATTCAATACTTGGGAATCCCAAGGGTTTCACAGTATGAAGAACAACTAAGATATGGCCGTTCATTCAGTCTCTTTGATGGGCCCTCTTCTGCCTCCTACCCCATAAAGGTGGGGTCCCCTCAAGGTTCAGCTCTAGGATCCCTTCTATTCTCCAACTACACCCACTCCCTTGGAGAATTCATTCACTCCCATGACTTCAACTGCCATTTCTATGCAGATGATTCCCAAATGAACATCTCCTTTCTTGATCTCTCTCCTCTGCAGTGTTGCATTTCCATCTGTCTTCAGGAAGTCTCTACTTGTGCCATTGACGCCTAATATGTGACATGTCAACAACAGAACTCCTCATCTTCCCACCCTGTTCTCCCCATGACTTTCCCATCACTGTAGACAACACCACCATCCATTCTGTCTTACAAGCCTTTAACCCTGTTGTTATCATCTCTGTCACTCAACCCACACATTGAATCTGTTACTAGATCCTTTCGATTCAGCTTCACAGCATCACTAAAATCCGCCCTTTCCTCAACTTCCAAACTGCAACCATGTTAATCCAAGCACTTATCTGATCTTGTCTTGATTCCTATATCAGTCTGAGCACCCTTTTTCCCAGAGTAAGCCCCCTTTTTTCCCCAGACTGAGTCCCCCTTTTTCCTCCCCTCTTCCTTCTCCCCTCCCCATCACCTCCGTCCCCCCTCTTTCTTATCTCCTTCCCCTCCCCACAGCACTTGTATATATTTCTACATACTTATTATTCTGTTCATTTTATTTGTACATACTATATTTTATTGATGTGTATATAGCTATAATTCTATTTATTCTGATAGTATTGACACCTGTCTACTTGTTTTGTTTTGTTGTCTGTCTCCCCCTTCTAGACTGTGAGCCTGTTGTTGGGTAGGGACCGTCTGTATATGTTGACGATTTGTACTTTCCAAGCACTTAGTACAGTGCTCTGCACACAGTAAATGCTCAGTAAATACGATTGAATGAATGCATGAATCAGTCTTTTTGCTGATCTCCCTGCCTCCAGTCACTCCCCAATCCAGTCCTTACGTCACTCTGCTGTCCAAATCATTTTCCTATAAAAACTTTCCATTTATGTTTCCCCACTCCTCAAGAACCTCTAGTGGTTTCCCATCCACCTCTGCATCAAACAAAAACTCTTTACCATTGTCTTTAATGGTAGTTCCTCCTACCTTAACCCACTGCCCTCTGCAACCCAGTTTGCCCACTTTGCTCCTCTAATGCTGACTTTCTTGTACCTCAATCTCGCCCATTTCACCGCCAGCCTCTCCTACACCCTGCCTCTGGGCTGGAACACCTTCCCTCTCCATATCTGACAGACAACTACTCTCCCACCTTCAAAGCTTTAGTGAAGGCACGTCTCCTCCAAAAGGCCTTCCCTGGCTAAGCCCTCATTTTGTCTTCTCCCACTCCCTTCTGCATTGTCCTTGCACTTGGATTTGCTCCCTGATATCACCTCCTACCTCAGCCCCACGGCATCTTTGTACATATCTTCAATTTATTTATTTATATTAATATCTGACTCCCCTTCTAGGCTGTGAGCTCATTGTGGACAGGGGACATGTCTACCAACTTTGTTATAATACAGTGTTCTGCACACAGTTAATGCTCAATAAATACAATTGATTGATCTGTACTATGTACAAACATACATATATACACACACACATGGACTACTATTTGCCAAGTCCTAAGAAATGCTTTTTTGGTGAAATCACACGCAATGCACACATGCACAAATAATACTGCCTGCTTTCTAAGAAAATGGCTTTGCAGGGCAATACACTCACATGTACACAAGGAAGTGGGGGTATCACACTTCTTTTCAATTTCTACAAATAATGTACTACACAGCAGAAAAAAGTTCTGCCAAAAATGTTTCGGGTGAGAGATAGTACTCTTCATGGAATTTTAATAGCTCTCTATACTTTTACAATTATAAGCATCAAATGTATCTCACAGTAACCACAATAAGAAGGGAAAGTCATTCTTGTTATTTTTCCATCCAGGTAGAGGCTCTGATATAATTTGGAGACAGTTCCTCAGCTGGTTGGGGCTTTAGAAGAAAGGACTAGAAAGAAAGAGAAGCAGTGTGGCCCAGTGGAAAGAGTACGGGCTTTGGAGTCAGAGGTCACGGGTTCAAATCCTGCCTCCACCAATTGTCAGCTGTGTGACTTTAGGCATGTCACTTCACTTCTCTGCGCCTCAGTTACCTCATCTGTAAAATGGGGATTAAGACTGTGAGCCCTCTGTGGGGTAACCTGATCACCTTGTAACTTCCTCAGCGCTTAGAACAGTGCTTTGCACATAGTAAATGCTTAATAAATGCTATCATCATTGTTATTATTAAGGGACTCTAGACTGTAATATTACTGTGGGCAGAGAACATGTCTACTAACTCTGTACTCTCCCAAGTTCTTAGTACAGTGCTCTGCACACAATAAGTACTCAATAAATATGGTTGATTGATAAATCAATCCTATAGCAAGAGCTTAACAAGTACCATAATTATATGGTATAGTATAGTATTTGCTAAGCACTTATTCTGTGTCAAGAACAGTTTGTTCTAAGTGCTGGGGTAGATACAAGATAATCAGGTAGGGCACAGTCCCTGTCCCACATGGGGCTCA
This sequence comes from Tachyglossus aculeatus, assembly GCF_015852505.1. Lineage (NCBI taxonomy): Eukaryota > Metazoa > Chordata > Mammalia > Monotremata > Tachyglossidae > Tachyglossus > Tachyglossus aculeatus. Next base: position 25,113,289 of record NC_052087.1, on the reverse strand, counting down.
CAGTTTAAGTAGGAGGGAGAAGGATTTAATCTCCATTTTACACCTGAGGTAACTGAAGCACAGAGAAGTTTAGTGACTTGCCCAAGGTCACACAGAAGACGTGGCAGAGCCAGGATTAGAACCCAGGTCCTCCGATTCCCAGGCCTGTGCTCTTTCCACTAAGCCACACTGTTTCTCTAATAATTAATTACTAATTAACTAATAATCAATTAATCATTAACTAGTAATTATTATTTTTATTTTATTTTATTGATTATTAATAATTACGAGAAGCAGCATGGCTTAGTGGAAAGAGCCAGGGCTTGGAAGTCAGAGGTTGGGTTCTAATCCCAGCTCTGCCACTTATCAACTGTGTGACTTTGGGCAAGTCACTTAACTTCTCTGTGCCTCAGTTCCCTCATCTGTAAAAGGGGGATTAAGACTGTGAGTCCCACATAAGTGCTTAATAAATGCTATCATTATAATTATTATTATTATTATTATTATTATTATTATTATTATTACCTTGTATCTCCCCCAGTGCTTAGAACAGTACTTGGCACATAGTAAGTGCTTAACAAATATCATCATCATAATAATTATTATTAATAATTAATTAAATGAATTAGCAGGGCAACTGAGGATACAAAATTCATAGTTTGTCATTACTCCTTCATATCCATTTTAATTTTGCATTTCTTGCCCGATTTCTCCCCTTTGGTTCTCTCTCAAGTGATTAGTATAATAATAACAATGATGACATTTGCTAAGCGCTTACTATGTGCAAAGCACTGTACTAAGCACTTGTGGGGGGGGGGGATACAAGGTGATCAGGTTGTCCCATGTGGGGCTCAGTCTTAATCCTTATTTTACAGATGAGGTAACAGGCTCAGAGAAGTTGTGACTTGCCCAAAGTCACACAGCAGAAATGTGGCAGAGGCAGAATTAGAACCCGGGCTCTTTCCACTAAGCCACGCTGCTTCTCTATGTATGAATTCTCTAGTATGAATTCTCATTGCTCACTACAGATGATAGACGTCAGAATGGCTATGGTTCTGGAATTTTAGAAGGAGGACAAGATAGCCTAATTCATTTAAGTGAACGGTGACTTCTGAAACTCATTTCTATGGGAAGAGGCTCTATTTTCCCTGGCCCGGGTGGACATTGGTCTTTCTAACCCATATACCCTAAGAGAAATGGCTGCTCGTGTTGAGAAACCATATCAGTCCTCAGGTCTGCAGTCAGCGGAAAGTTTTCCACGTTGCACCTCTGGAAGAGCATCCAGAGACTGAGCTGTTAGAAGTGAAAACAAGAAAACCACTGCCCTGCAACAGCCCTTATGATTGCAATGCTCATATCATCCTGGATGTGTTCGACCGAATGACTGAATATCTCTTAAATGAAGCATTGAAAATAACTTTTTCGCTTAAAGCAGGAACATACAGTATCCTGAAGCTAATTAGCCTATAAACTTTATTAGGTAAATTGTCAGCAACTAAAGAATGAGACAGTGGCCAGAAGCGGTGTTTGGAGCCAGAACCTTAGCCGTTCCAAGATGAATCATCTGTTCTGAGCCTTGAGCATTCATAGTAGGCATTTTGGGAGAATTGAAGGGGAGAAGAAAAAGAAGAATGTAGCAGTCAGTTTCAGACCCAGGAGACTTAATACTTTCCTAGACTCAATCTGAAGTGTGGAAGTCACTGATGCTGAATTTTAGGGTGACAGCAATATTATTCTCATATGGTCTGGTTTTAGGAGTCAAAGCCAAAACTCACAAGCCAGTAGCTTTTAGTGACTTGTAGGAACAGCTTGATCCTTCTGCCTAAGAGAAGAGAGAATTCCTAAAATTGTCTGCTCAAGGTTGGGAGGATCCACAGGAAGACTGCAACACTTTAGGAGAAACAGTGTGGCTTAGTGGAAAGAGCATGGGCTTGGGAGTCAGAGGTTGTGGGTTCTAATCACGGCTCTACCACTTGTCAGCTGTGTGACCTCGGGCAAGTCACTTAACTTCTCTGGGCCACAGTTACTTCCCAAGCGCTTAGTACAGTGCTCTGCACACAGTAAGTGCTCAATAAATACGATTGAATGAATGAATGAATGAATTACCTCATCTGTAGGTGGATTAAAACTGTGAGCCCCAAGTAGGATAACCTGATTACATTGTATTTGCCCCCAGTGCTTAGAACAGTGCTTAGCACAGAGTAATCACTTAATAAATACCATCATTATTATTATTATGTGGACTTCCACTGGACTGGAAGTCACAGGATGTGGGTTCTAGTCCAAGCTCCGCCACATGTCTGCTGTGTGACTTTAGGCAAATCACTTAACTTCTTTGTGTCTCAGTTACCTCATCTGTAAAATGGGGATTAAGACTGTGAGCCCCATGAGGGACATGGACTATGTCTGACTTGATTACCTTGCACCTACCTCAGTGCTTAGAACAGTGCTTGGCACATAGTAAGCACTTAATAAATATCAAAATTATTATTATTATTTAGGAATGAAAAATTACTTTTGACAATCTCCAAATTTGGATTCATGTATTGAAAACGACTCAGCCGTGATTAACCCTCTACAGGATCTTTGATTTTTTTAACCACTTTGTCATCAGTTTGGTCACTGCTCAGTCACTGCATTGCTCCACTAGGATTCTTTTTCCAAATGCTCCCTCATTTGGAATTTAGCCTACTGGCTGTTGTCCAACTCTAGCCTCCACAGAAGCCCTATGAAGGATAAGTATTATGTTTAATTTCCACCTCTGTATTTTCTCCCGCACTTAGTGCAGCACAGTGCATACTGTAAGAGCTTAGAAGCTACTATTACCTCTACTTCTAGACCGAGAAAAGAGGCAATAGCTACTGTGTCTGTTGTCAAATCCTTCCCCATATCATTTTTATATTGTGAGCCCCTGGAGGGACAGGGATGGTGAAAAACTCTCATCTTTGCATTTCTTCCCAATGATTAATACAGTCCTCCAGACACAGTAAGCATGTAACAAACACCACTGTTACTACTATTATGTAATTGGGCAACAAGCCCACTTTTTTTCCCCAAATTACTTGTCACAAAACAAAAACGATTGCCATTAATGCCCAAAGAAACCTGGTCTGGCAGGCGGGTAGTCAGTAAATATTTGTTGAGCACCTCAGAGGGTATAAAGTGCTGTGACTGGCTGGCAATATGGTGAGTTACAAAGGAAATAGAAGAAATCTTTCCTGGAGTTTGCAATCTAGCAGTGGGTTACCAGAATTTATAGGACTATTGCTCTCTGAGTTTAAGATATCAGAAAGCATGATTCCAAATCACAGGACTGTAGCTACTAAAAATCAATCAGCCATATTTATTGAGCACTTACTGCATGTGGAGCACTGCAGTAAATGCTTGGAAGAGTACAATGTACAGAGTTAGTAGACATGTTTTCTGCCCAAGTGACTACCTATTTGGCAATTAATGAGACTATTTGGTCTCTCAGTACTATAGAGGGCAGAACCCGATAAAAGTTCATGATTCTCCAGACATTTCCCAAACACTCAGAACTTAGATTCAGTAATTTTATTTATTGCACAGGGAGAGATAAAGAAAAGCTAAGCTAGATCCTAGGGCATAAATTCCCAAACAATAGGCTCCAATATTCACATCGACTAATATAAATAAAGAAGCAGAGTTCTTCAGCCACAAGTTATGTGTGCATGTGTCAGCTTTCACAACATTGCTTAAATCCACCCTTTCTTCTCCATCCAAACTGCTACCATGGTAATCCATGCCCTTATTCATTCATTCATTCAATCACATTTACTGATCACAATCACGCTTACTGTTCTATCCTGCCTTGATTACTGCATTAGCCTCCTTGCTGACCTCTCTGCCTTCTGTCTCTCACAAGTCCAGTCCATACTTCACACCTTTCCATCAGCTTTGAAGTACTCAATTGTCTTGCCTTCTCCTATCTTACAGCCCAGCCCGCACACCTTGCTTCTCTAATGCCATCGATGTCATCTATCTCATCACTGATGTCTCGCCCATGTCCTACCTTTGTCCTGGACTGCCTTCCCTCTTCATAGTGGACAAACGCTCACTCCGCCCAGATTATTAAAAACCAATTATTAAAAACCTCCTCCAAAAGGCCTTCGACAACTAAGCCCTCTTTTTTTTTCTCCCGCTTGCTTCTGACTCACCCTTGCACTTGGAATTGTACCCTTTATTCACCCCTCCCTCAGCTCTATAGCACTCATGTACATATCTGTAATTTTTTTTATATTAATGCCCATCTCCCCCTCTGATACTCGTTGTGGGCAGGGAACATATCTACTGACTTTTTTATATTGCACTCTCCCAGTCAGTACAGTGCTCTGCCCACAGTAAGCGCTCAATAAATGCAACAGATTAATTGATGATTTTCCTCTTCCTTTCACTGCAATGCAATGTAATCTATGCAATCTATGCAATCTATGTCAGCCTGCCTCCCTCAACAGACTGTAAGATCCTCAAGTCTCCTACTTTCATTACAAGCTCCCAGGTGCTTAGCACAGTGTTCTTGCTGTTGAATGAGTGAGCAGACTGCAATATATTTTATAACTGACTCCATTTAATGCATTGTGAATGAGGGCCAAGTTTGCAGCCAACTCTTTTACATAGATATAACAGTTTCCTCTTGGAAGATCACAAAAAAAAGATGAACTATAATTAAACCTCTGGGTTAGGTCTTTGAAGAAAATGAAACAATAACAGCCTAAATTAAAAAAAAAATCAGTTGAGAGATAATCTACCCCTGTCCAAAGGGAAAGAGCATTCTTATGCATCAATTTCGCATTTTGGGAAAGTAGTCAAACCTGAAGGCTGAATTTGTGGCAGGGAAAATGTACTTTATTTCAGTTGTACTTTCCTAAGTGCTTAGAACAGTGTATTGCACTCAATAGTGAAGGGTCATAGCCCTCTCCCCCTGTCCTATCCCTCTGCTCTCTTAGGGACATCAAAGAAAGTGAGCCATGACTCAGAAACCTGGAAAAACTGGTCAAAATATTTATAATTGATACTTGTGTAAAATGGCCACTAGCGTCCTTATCTTTCTCTTACTGCAAGCAGAACATTTTCTCCTTTAATCAAACACACAGTGTGGCTCAGTGGAAAGAGCACGGGCTTTGGAGTCAGAGGTCATGGGTTCAAATCCTGGCTCTGCTACTTGTCAGCTGTGTGACTTTGGGCAAGTCACTTAACTTCTCTGGGCCTCAGTTCCCTCATCTGTAAAATGGGGATGAAGACTGTGAGCCCCATGTGGGACAACCTGATTACCTTGTATCTATCCCAGCGGTTAGAACAGTGCTTGGCACAGAGTAAGTGCTTTACAAATACCAACATTATTATTATTATTATTCCCTTTAAAATAAAGTGGGGCTGATTAACCTACATAAAGCAGTCAACCTATCTGTTCATAGGAAAACATGTGTCTTCCCTTTCTTGAAACTGAATTTTTGTGAAGGCCCCTAAGTGGAGGTGGCTGGATTTTGGAGCAACTCAATTGGGAAGTCAGTAGATGATTGATTTGTCAATTCCTTGAGTGATATTTTTGAGTGCTTATTATGGCAGAGCACTGTACTAAGCACTTGGGAGAGTACAATACCAAAGAGGTGGTAGAAGTTATTTCTGTCCACAAGGAGTTTACAATCTATAGGAGGAGGCTGACACTGAAGTAGATTGAGATAGGGGAAATAGTTAAGTAATAAAATATTTAAATAAGTATTGTGGGGCTCGAGTAAGTATCAAAAGTGTTTAAGAGGTACACAGCCAAGTTCATAGTCAATGCAGATAGGAGAATGGATTGGGAAAATAAAGGGCTAAGTCGGTCAGGGAAGGTCTCTTTGGGAGATTTGATTTTAGGAGGGTTTTGGAGATTGGAAAAGTGGTGAACTGTAGGATATCTAGGGAGTTCCTTGCCCAGCAAGGGGTTGGTAGAGGCATAGATGAGATGGAGGTATAGAATGAATTCTACTTTCCAAGCGCTTAGGAGGGGGCGAGGTGATGGTGAGCCTTGAAGCCAAGAGTGAGGAGTTTTTGCCTGATGATATCAAGAGGGGAGTTGGCACATGTATCTAGGCACTTACTAAATGCCAATATTAATGTAAATATGTGCTCCTATTTAGTTCTTACTAGCTCCTTTGTCACCGTAGGAAAAGAAGCTCTAGAAAGTTTTATTTGACCAAAAAAGCCAGAGCTACGCTAATCTTCTCTGTGTATAGTCTGACTAAAGATACTTGAATCAAATTACTAATTAGTTTAACTAATCCTTACATATCAGATTGGACCTGGGAGCAAAAAGCAGCCTTAAGTGTGAATGGCTTCCTTGTTTTTATTGTGTTCATTAGAAGGTTATATAAGTCACTGGGGCATATAAATTAGTTTTTAATGTTGAGCTCGCAGAACTGAGCTTATAGGAGTAGGTGGGAATGAAATTAAATGAGGCCACAGGATTCCTGTTTGACATATTTAGATAGTCAATCATATTTACTCTTAAGAAAGAAGAAATATGTGAATCGAGGCAGGAAACAACATTAGCCCATGCTTTCCAATTTGTCTTTGATTTGACTGTGACCCTCATGTAGCTTCTTTATTTCCTTTCTCCAAGTAAATTAGTCCCTAAGGGATCCTTTCTCTAGTCTGACACTTCAATTCTAGCCATCATTAACATTTTACTTTTCTGACGCATTTTGTGTCCGATGACGACTACTGCTCTGCCAGAATCACAAAAATCCCTCAGATTTGTTTGAACATTTTATCAACAGCTCGTCTGCATTCCATCCTTTGCTGACAAACCCTACATGGTTATCTTCAGCAGAGGGAGGAAAATATGGGACTTCTGTGATGCCCAGAAGGATGCTTACACATTGATAGAAAGGAATAAAGAGTGAAAGTTGCATCCATCTGGAAGTTTTTAAAGTCAGTCAGACATGCTGATAATCCTTTAGCCCCTTATTCACCTTGTACAGGAAGTGAGGTGGACGTGAGGGTGGTAAATAAATAGTCCATTAAGGAGGAGCCTGTACATGAGCCTCAACCCTGAGGCAACCCTGTCTTTTCCTTCAAGGCCGGACACTGAAGTGGCTGAGAATGGTAGAGGAAAACCCATGAAAGAGGTTTACTGGCCACTTTGTAACTCTAATCTAAGGGTCCCATTACTGTCATTCAGACAACGGTATTTACTGAGTGACCACTGAGTGGCAAAGACTCCAGTAAAGTACTATCCTTGAGCAATTCATGGTCTAGTAAGGAAAGGTAAAATAATAATAATAATAATAATTGTATTTGTCAGTGTGGCCAAGTGGACAGAGCATGGACTTGGGGGTCAGCAGGATCTGGCTTCTAATCTCAGCTCTGGCACTTCTCTGCTTGTGTGACCTTGGGCAAGTCACTTCACTTCTTCGTGCCTCACTTACCTCATCTGTAAAATGGGGTTAAAATTGTGAGCCCCATGCGAGATAGGGACCGTTTCCAACCCAATTTGTGTATATCCACTCTAGCACTTAGAATAGTGCCTGGCACATAGCAGGTGCTTAACAAATGCCACCCTTATTATTAGATTAATCTTAATCACATTAAGACTGTGAGCCCTATGTGGGACAGAGACTGTGTCCAGCCTGATTAGCTTGTATCTACCCAAGCACTTAGTCCAGTGCATGTAGCAGGAACTTTTTTATTGTATTTTTTAAGGGTTTACTATGTGCCAGGCACTGTGGGTACACAATAGGGTAGATACAATACATTCAGATTAGACACAGTTCCGATCCCGTATGGGACTCATGGTTTTAAGAGAAGGAAAAGAGGTAGGTCGTTAGAGAACGTGATTGTTATAGTGTTTTAGTGCACTCTCCCAAGTGCTTAGTACTTTCCACTCAATAAATATGATTGATTGATGTACTTAATAATAATAATGATGGCAATTATTAAGCACTTACTTTGTGCAAAGCACAGTTCTAAGCACTGGGGAGGTTACAAGGTGATCAGGTTGTCCCACGGAGGGCTCACAGTCTTAATCCCCATTTTACATATGAGGTAACTGAGGCACAGAGAAGTTAAGTGACTTGCCCAAAGTCACACAACTGACAATTGGTGGAGCCGGGATCTGAACTCATGACCTGTGACTCCAAAGCCCGTGCTCTTTCCACTGAGCCACGCGGCTTCTCATCTAATTCTCTTCTCATTTAATCTCCACTTTAGGAATGAGGAAGCCAGGGCACAGGGAAGTTAATCATCAGTGAAGCAGCGTGGCTCAGTGGAAAGAGCACAGGCTTTGGAGTCAGAGGTCATGGGTTCAAATTCCGCTCTGCCAATTGTCAGCTGTGTGACTTTGGGCAAATCACTTAACTTCTCTGTGCCTCAGTTCCCTCATCTGTAAAATGGGGATTAAGACTGTGAGCCCCCCCGTGGGACAACCTGATCACCTTGTAACCTTCCCAGCGCTTGGAACAGTGCTTTGCACATAGTCAGTGCTTAATAAATGCTATCATTATTATTATTATTATTATTATTATCAATGGTGTTTATTGAGCTGTGCAGAGCACTGTACTAAAGGCTAGGAAGAGTACCATTCACAGAGTTGTTAGACACGTTCCCTGCCCACAACGAGCTTTCAGCCTAGCGGGGGACAAATTATGTGACTGGTCCGTAGTCACACAGCGGGCAAGTGGCAGAGTTGGGAAAAGAACCCAGAACTCCTCACTTCTACTTCCGTGCTCTCGACACAAGGCCACGGTGTTTTTCTACCAATTACGAATATACAAGCAAAAGCAATATCCCTACAAAATAAAACAGAACACCCAGGACAGCAACAAAGAAAACTTTCGAAGAGAATAAATATACACAAATGCTCAGGGTTTCTGGGGTGATTGTGGTGGCAGATGTATCAGCTGAACAATCTAGGACATCTGAAAAAGTGTCAGGGCAGTGTGCTCCTCACTGTTTTTACGCTTTTATGTACTGTTCTGACTGGTAGCAAAAAAGAAACCTTGCCTGGCAGCGGAAGATGAGAGGAGCAGAGCTGGCAGTTAACAGTTTTACTTCAATATTTTTCCATCTTATTGAACTCATTTTCCTGTCATATTAAAAGTAAATTAAATGGGCAATTGGGAACCTTCGTAGGAGACACAGAAGTAGAAAAGAGATAACAGAATGGAGTTTTAGAAGCCGAGGGATGGTTCTGAAGAGAGGTGGAAAACCCGGCAAACAGCAGGGAGAGAATGAAAGCAGGAGTAAAAATTGAGATGCCCCGAGTTGCCGAGGGAAGGAAAAAATGAGGTCAGAAAAGCAGGAAAGGGATGTAATGGAGGGATTCCATCTACGGATTAACAAAACTGAAAGTCGAGGCCTGTTTCCTTTTCCTGCTGGGTAATGACATGCAAATAGATCTGTTTAGTTCTGGCTCGGAATGAGGAGCAGAAACTCATTTTGAAACTTTCTGGAAAGTTTGTAAGTCCTTCAGCATTCAGTAGGCTTTAAACTCTCTCCACCACATCATTACAATGCAGTTAAGTTGCCCTTTAAGATTTTTTTTCAGCTCTGATGGCTAAACTTGACCTTTCGTACAAATACATGCAAAGCCATCAGGACTCTGCTGTTGTTGACTGCAGAAATGACAGAGATGGGATTAAAAAAATAGATGTACGTTTAATCATTTTGCATTTTACAAGCCTGCACAATGCATACTGTGATCAATCTTCAAAGAAATTGTGCCCTGGAAAGAAGAACTACATTACGAAGTAAATATCACTGGTTTTATTAGACTCGTATTCTAGTTATTACCTTTCTCTAGAATGCGTTTCAATGCCAAAAACAGAACAGCCTGGATTGGACAAGCTACAGAAAAAGAAAGAATACTGGTGCAATTTGGCTGTGGTTGATTTTATCAATTAAGTATTTCTCAATTCATTCAACTTGGGTAGGTCTCCGTGTAATAGGCAAGAATGTAGGGGTGACCTTCTGAGGACCCTTTGGTTATTGTGGTACAGCTCTGATAATTTAGCTGGTAGGCAGATTTTATTTAATAAATACTGGTTTAAGGCTATGATGAAAACTTAGTTTCTACTTTCAGATCTCTGGTCTCCCCCTTGAGCACTTTGTGTCCATAGTGGGAACTTTCACGGTTAAAGGTGCATTTTATTATCCTCACCCCTTCCACTCTGGAAAGCAACATTGCCTAGTGGATAGAGCACAAGCTGGGGAGTCAGAAGGACCTGGGTTCTAATCCCGACTCTGTCACTTGTCTGCTGTGTGACCTTGGGCAAATAACTTAACTTCTCTGTGACTCAGTTCCCTCTTCTGTAAAATGGGGACTAAACCTGTGAGCCCCATGTAGGACAAGGAATGCGTCCACCCTGATTAGCTTGTATCTACCCCAGCACTTAGTGCAGCGCCTGGCACGTAGTAAGTGCTTAACAAATACCATAAAAAAACCCTGTGACTGGATAATGTCACTGAGCACTGCACTTGGTAACCATGTCAAACATCTCTGCCACATAAGCCAAGGAATGAAGCTGACAGATATCTCACTTGAAATTTTTAATTCTAATTTTTAAATTCATTTTCTCAACCCAGCTCCTCCGCTTGCCTGCTGCATGATGGGCAAGTCACTTAACTTTTCTGGGCTTCAGTTTCCTTAGCTAAGAAATGGGGATTCAGTACCTCTTCTCCCTCCTATTTAGATTGTGAGTCACATATGGAACAGGGACTGGGTCCCACCTGATTATCTTGTATTTACTCAGGCCTTTAGTAGAGAGCTTGACACTTAGTAAGTACTTAGCAAACGTGATTAGCCCTTTCCAGACTGAGCCCCGCCCTACCTCCTTCCCCTCCCCACAGCACCTGTATATATGTTTGTGCAGATTTATTACTCTATTTTACTTGTACATATTTACTATTCTATTTATTTTATTTTGTTAATATGTTTTGTTTTGTTGTCTGTCTCGCCCTTCTAGACTATGAGCCCGTTGTTGGGTAGGGACCATCTCTATGTGTTGCCAGCTTGTACTTCCCAAGCGCTTAGTACAGTGCTCTATACACAGTAAGCGCTCAATAAATATAATTGAATGAATGATGATGATGATTATTATTGTTATTATAGTGGCACCCTGAGATCAATGGCACACAGGCTATCTGCTAGGATCTCCTTGGAAGTCAATCCTAAAGGTAAGACTGACTCTTCTAGTCAAACCAACGCAGGAAAACTGCATATATTCATAAAGTAAAATGAAACTTTCCGTAAATCAATCAAATGAGTTTTCTTGATTGTTCCTTAAGACCCATTCCCTCTTTATGAGAAGGGATCCTGAAGAAAGGAATAGGCAACCTATGCTGATGATTCACAAAGGAAAGGCTGGCTCCGCCAATTGTCAGTTGTGTGACTTTGGGCAAGTCCGTTAACTTCTCTGTGTCTAAGTTACCTCATTTGTAAAATGGGAATTGACTGTGAGCCCCCCATGAGACATCCTGATCACTTTGTATCCTCCCCAGTGCTTAGAACAGTGCTTTGCACAGAGTAAGCACTTAATAAATGCTATTATTATTATTAGTAATAATAATAATAATAATAAAGGCTGCTTCCACCACAGAAGAGGAGGAGCAAAGACTCTGAATCTCTGACAGATTTTCAAGATTCATCTATTTGGATGATTGGTCTCCACTCACATGGGCAACAAAGGACATTTCCTGGTCTCATCCTAAATCAAGAGAAGCAGCATGGCCAGTGGAAAGAGCAGGGACCTGGAAATCAGAGGGCATGGGTTCTAATCCTGGCTCCACCACGTCTGCTGTGTGACCTTGGGCAAGTCACTTCACTTCTCTGTATCTCAGGTCCCGCATCTGTAAAATGGGGATTAAGACTGTGAGCCTCATCTAGGACAGGGACTGTGTCTGACATGATTACCTTATATCTATGCCAGATCTTAGAACAATTCTTGGCACGTAGTAAGTACTTAACAAATACCACAGTTATTATTATTGTTATCAATTATTCATGGTATTTATTGAGTGCTTACTTTGTGCAGAACACCGTACTAAGTGCTCGGAAAAGTGCGAAACAACAGAATTGGTAGATGTGTTCCCTACCCACATAAGGAGTTTACAGTTTAGAGGGGGAGGCATACATTAAAATAAATTACAGATATGTAGGTAAGTGCTGTGGGGCTAAGAGTGGGGTGAATAAAGGATACAGATACAAGCGTACAGGTGACAAAGAAGGAAAAGAAGTAGGGGAAATGAGGGATTGGCTGGAAAAGACCCCTTGAAAGAGTTGGGATTTTAATAAAGCTTTGAAGGTGGGGAGAAGAGTGATCTGTGGATATTAAGGCAGAGGGAGTTCTGATTGAGAGAGAGGATGTTTGCAAGGTGGGGGACAGCGAGATAGATAAGCTCAAACAGACCAGATGGGACTTTGGGGGCAAGGCTTAGGAAGCAGGGCTCAGATAGTATGTTGATGATTTCTTCAGATGTGGATAAGGGCTTGGATAGAGTCAGATGTATTCTGAATGTGCACATTTGACTTAGAAATCTGTTGAAGGAGATGTTTTTTGATTGCCTAACAGTCAAGGTGATTATCAAGAAGTAAAGGAAGAGTCCTCGGAAACCTGGCTAGTTCAGTGAGGAAGATTTCTGTTCATTGGTGGCTGGATCAAAAAACCTGGAAGCAGAGCAGAGCAGAACAGGGAACCAGTAAATGAGTGAGTGTCAGTGCAACCCAACTGGCTTTAATGATTATAAAGCAAGTGCTTTGGGTTGTTGGGGGGGTTTTGTTTGTTTGTTTTTGAAGGGAAGATGTCAGGGGGTGTATGTATGTACGGGGCAAAATAGGAATCCCAGAGCAATGCAGGGGCTGGACTGCCCCTCACTGGTCTATGTGTCAATAAGTGGAATTGCCCCCTATGCAGGGACACCCCGGGGTTGGCTTGCAGCATTGTAGGCAGTGGGCCACTGGGGCCACTGTTTGCTCCACAGTAGTGACTCATTTAAATCCCTCTTCCCGGCACCCCATTCTGGTGGGAATCCATTTTTATTTTCATTCCTACTTGGAAGATAAATGAAGAATGAATTGATCTGGGGGAAGAGGGTGAGGAAATCCTATGGATGCTGTAATAATAATAATAATAATAATGGTGTTTGTTAAGTGCTTACTATGTGCAAAGCACTGTTCTAAGTGCTGGGGATGATACAAAGTGATCAGGTTGTCCCACATGGGGCTCACAGTCTTCATCCCCATTTTACAGATGAGGTAACTGAGGCTCAGAGAAGTTAAGTGACTTGCCCAAGGTCACACAGCAGACATGTTGCAGAGCCAGGATTAGAACCCGTGACCTCTGACTCCCAAGCTCGTGCTCTTTTCATTGAACCACACTGCTTCTTCAAATGAAAAAAGGGAAAAAGCAGAGGGGAAATCCTTGTGAGCTCCCTCTAGACTGTGAGCTCACTGTGGGCAGGGAAATTGTCTGATGTTAGATTGTACAATCCCAAGAGCTTAGTACAGTGCTTTGCACATAGTAAGTGCTAAATAAATATTATTATTATTATTATTAATAATAATAATAATGCCTTCTTGACATCTCCATATGAAAATTTTAGCAGCATGGAATCTAAAAAGGAATTTATTAAATAGCAGTTAAATATCCTCCAGATCTTAGAATTTCTAGCCCACAACCAAGGTATCACCATCTGAAAAGATGAAACATGATGTATTAATATGCATTATGGATCTTCTCAGCATGACAATTCAAATGATCAATCAATTAATTGAGCAATTGTTGTGTATAGAGCTCTGATCAAGGAGCTACAAGCACTATACTAAGCACTTGAGAAAGTACAATATAACAGAGTTGGTACACACATTCTCTGCCCACTGTGAACTTGCCATCTAGAAGGAGAGACAGATAGCACTATGAATAAGTAAATTATGTATATGTACATAAGTGCTGTGGGGATAAGGGAGAGGTGAATCAAGGGTGTAAAACCTAGTACAAGGGTGACGCAGAAGGGAATGGGGGAAGAGGTTATGATGAAGTTCTTGGGAAAGGCCTCTTGGAGGAAATACATTTTTAGTAAGACATTGAAGGTGGGGAAAAGGAACAACTATTGTATATGAAAAGGGAGGGAGTTACAGGCCAAAGAAAGGAAGTGAGCAAGGGTTTTGTGGTGAGATAGATGAGACTGAGGTATAATGAGTAGGTCTGCTTTAGAGAAGACTAGTGTTCAGGTTGGATTATAGTAGGAAATCAGAGAGGTAAGACAGGAGAGGGCAAATTTATTGAGTATTTTAAAGCCTGTGCTTTAAAGATACTGAGGTAGATAAGCAATCATCGAGGTTCTTGTGGAGTGGGGAAACATGGACTGAATGTTGTTGTAGAAAAATTATCCAGGCAGCAAAGTGAAGTGGGGAGAGGCGGGAGGCTGGGAGGTAAGCAAGGAGGCTGATGCAGTAATCAAGGCAGGACAGGTTAATTGCTTTGTTTAATGTGGTAGCTGTTTGAATGGAGAGGAAAGGTTGGATTTTCGTGATTTTGTGAAGGTTTACCTGACAGGATTTTATGACAGATTGAATATGTGAGTTGAATGGGAGAGATGAGTTGAGTATAATGCCAAGGTTATGCGCTTGTGAGACAGGGAAGGTGGCGGTGCTTTCTACAGTGATGGGAAAGTCAGAGGGAGGACAAGGTTTGGGTTTGTTTGTTTTATGGTACTTCATAAGCATTTACTTGTGTCTAATGTCTTCTAAAACACTGCAGAAGATGCAAGTTAATTAGATCAGAAACAGTCCCTGTCCCACATGGAGCTCACAGTCTAAAGTGGGAGGGAGAACATTTTAGAGTTGAGGAAACTAGGGTCCAGAGAAGTTAAGTGACTTGCCCAAGGTCACAAAGCTAGCAATTGGTAGAGCAATTGGGAGAGCGGGAATTAGAAACCAGGTCCTCTGACTCCCAAGCCCGTGCTCTTTCCACTAGGCCACACTGCTTCTATACTGGGCATGTTAAGTTTGAGACATCCAAGTAGAGGTTCTTCTGAAAAACACATCCTGAATGTCCAGTGAATGCTGGGTAGGAAAATATAAATCATTCAGGCTGGATATGGAAGGATAAAAGAGGTCTCTCCCTGAATGCCAAGACCCTGTAATGCTCAAGTGCTCTTAAATAAAGGAAAAGGAAATAAACACAAAGTGTGGATTTTGAATAAAGGGGGGTTAGAGGATTATCATGAGAATAATGGGGAAAGGACATGCCAACTTAAAAAAACAATCTCTCCCACCAGATATATAATTATAAGCCTGTAAATGCTGTGAGCCCATTTGATGAAAAAGGCAATGAAGCTGAAAAGCACTGGAATTATTATTAATCCTTGGGGTTGTTTTCTCCTTTCCAAGCACTTGTTTATTTGCATGAAGACGTGTCCCCTGAGGTTTGCATCTCTAGAGAGTAAGCTTGTTGTGGGCCGACCCTGACTACCAACTCTGTTTTATTGTCCTTTCCCAAGCGCTTAGTGCACACAGTAAGCTCTCCGTAAATATCACTGATTGATTGATTGATGGGAGACTAGAGTGAACACATAAAATGTTTATTGAACAGATAAGGTCTGCCACTTCATTTTCACTGATAAACCTAGGTGTACTTTTTCCGACAGCATTGTGGTCCTGATACCTATGTTAATGGGGGAGATGAAAAATTCCCAGTGCAAGATTCTGCTTGGGGGCAAAACTCTAACTAGTTTGAAAAGAACACAAATTTCCAACATGTTTTTTAATAACATAGAGGGAAGTAACTATGTCTTTCTGATCTACTAACATGTTGATGTGTTAATTGGACTTTATCTGAAATTTCCTTTCTGAAGAAAGGAATCAAGGTTTTGGGTTTTGGCCCAAGTATAGTTTCTTATTAGAGTAGTGATAAAACTGCTTCTCCACTGCTTTAGTAAATGTTAGGCAGTCACATTTGACTGTACCGTGGCACACAAACAGCTCCTCCTCCTACCCTGTTTGAAATCTGAATTTGATGATGAGTGACCTCATTCGCTCCCACGGCTTCAACTATCACCTCTACGCTGATGACACCCAGATCTACATCTCTGCCCCTGCTCTCTCCCCCTCCCTCCAGGCTCGCATCTCCTCCTGCCTTCAGGACATCTCCATCTGGATGTCCGCCCGCCACCTAAAGCTCAACATGTCGAAGACTGAGCTCCTTGTCTTCCCTCCCAAACCTTGTCCTCTCCCTGACTTTCCCATCTCTGTTGACGGCACTACCATCCTTCCCGTCTCACAAGCCCGCAACCTTGGTGTCATCCTCGACTCCGCTCTCTCATTCACCCCTCACATCCAAGCCGTCACCAAAACCTGCCGGTCTCAGCTCCGCAACATTGCCAAGATCCGCCCTTTCCTCTCCATCCAAACCGCTACCCTGCTAATTCAAGCTCTCATCCTATCCCGTCTGGACTACTGCACTAGCCTTCTCTCTGATCTCCCATCCTCGTGTCTCTCTCCACTTCAATCCATACTTCATGCTGCTGCCCGGATTATCTTTGTCCAGAAACGCTCTGGACATATCACTCCCCTCCTCAAAAACCTCCAATGGCTACCGATCAATCTGCGCATCAGGCAGAAACTCCTCACCCTGGGCTTCAAGGCTGTCCATCACCTCGCCCCCTCCTACCTCACCTCCCTTCTCTCCTTCTACTGCCCAGCCCGCACCCTCCGCTCCTCCACCACTAATCTCCTCACTGTACCTCGCTCTCGCCTGTCCCGCCATCGACCCCCGGCCCACGTCATCCCCCGGGCCTGGAATGCCCTCCCTCTGCCCATCCGCCAAGCTAGCTCTCTTCCTCCCTTCAAGGCCCTGCTGAGAGCTCACCTCCTCCAGGAGGCCTTCCCAGATTGAGCCCCTTCTTTCCTCTCCCCCTCGTCCCCCTCTCCATCCCCCCGCCTTACCGCCTTCCCCTCCCCACAGCACCTGTATATATGTATATATGGTTGTACATATTTATTACTCTGTTTATTTATTTATTTATTTATTTTACTTGTACATTTCTATCCTACTTATTTTATTTTGTTGGTATGTTTGGTTCTGTTCTCTGTCTCCCCCTTTTAGACTGTGAGCCCACTATCGGGTAGGGACTGTCTCTATGTGATGCCAATTTGTACTTTCCAAGCGCTTAGTACAGTGCTCTGCACATAGTAAGCGCTCAATAAATACGATTGATTGATTTTTGTTTTTCAGAGCCTTTAGGAGCAGAACTGGAGTTGAAGAACAGGATTTGAAGAGTCTAACAATTGTCTACAGTGTCAACAGTGATGGGAAAGTCAGAGGGAGGACAAGGTTTGGGTTTGTTTTATGGTAATTCGTAAGCATTTACTTTGTGTCTAATGTCTTCTAAACACTGCAGAAGGTACAAGTTAATTAGGTCAGACACAGTCCCTGTCCCGCAGGGAGCTCACAGTCTTAAGTGGGAGAGAGAACATTTTAGAATTGAGGAAACTAGGGTCCAGAGAAGTTAAGTGACTTGCCCAAGGTCACAAAGCTAGCAATTGGTAGAGCAATGGGGAGAGCCGGGATTAGAAATCAGGTCCTCTGACTCCCAAGCCCGTGCTCTTTCCACTAGGCCACACTGCTTCTGCACTGGGCATGTTAAGTTTGAGACATCCAAGTAGAGGTTAGGAGCAGAACTGGAGTTAAAGAACAGGACTTGAAGAGTCTGACAATTGGGAGGTGGGTGGAGGACATCATGTTTGGGAAAGTTAAATGAACTCTTTAAGGTTAAGGAACCATAAAGCCGCTTTACCTATGGAGATGTGCTTCAACAGCATCATCATCAATAGCAGCATACTTTATTTAAGGACTAATAATAATATAATATAATAATTAATGATAATAATTATAATAATGTTTTTGTTAAGCGCTTACTATATGCTGAGCACTATAGTAGGAGCTGGTTAGGATATAAGACAATCGGGTGAGGCCCAGTCACTGTCTTACATAATAGTTATAAAAATAATGGCATTTATTAAGCTCTTACTATGTGCAATGCACTGTTCTAAGTGTTGGAGAGGTTACAAGGTTATTAGGCTGTCCCATGGGGAGGGCACACAGTCTTAATCCCTATTTTACAGATGAGGTAACTGAGGCACGGAGAAGTGAAGTGACTTGCCCAAAGTCACAGAGCTGAAAACTGGCGGAGCCGGGGTTTGAACTCATGACCTCTGACTCCAAAGCCCGTGCTCTTTCCACTGAGCCATGCTGCTTCTCATGGGGCTCACAGACTAATCGTTGAATCCCCATTTTACAGATGATAAAATTGAGACCTAGGGAAGTTAAGTGACTTATCTAAGGTCACAGGAGGCAAGTGGTGTAACTGGGACTAGAAGCCAGGTCCTATGATTCCTAGGCCTGTGCTCTTTGTACTAGGCCACACTAATTTTCAAGGTGCAGAGTACTGACTTTTGGATGCAGACTATTTTCCTAGGCACTTAAGAACTCACAGCAGAAATAAGAGTCATGGTCCTTAATGCAGATAAATTTTCAGTATATTGAAGGTGTTTACAATGTAATGGAGGAGATTAAAATCACCTGTACAGAAGTGAGCCAAAGAGTCTCCTGATACTCTGAGTTAATGCAGTTTCCTAGGTACATAACTTGTTCTCAGGATATAGATTCATGACCAGTTGAGAGCTAAATACCTCAAAGAGAAAACTTTGGTGAATTATTTGTCTTCTCAGAGTTTGAAAATTAGTCTCATTGGAGCTGAACTTGATCCTACCTGATGATCTCTTGGGGAAATCAACTCCGCCATTTCCCCTATCTGCAGTTTATTTAAATATCTGTCCTTGCACTCAGACTGTAAACTCCAGGTGAACAGGGTTCATTCATACCAGCTGAATTGTACTGTAGTCTCCCAAACTCTTAGTAAGGTTCTCTGCACACAGTAAGTGCTCAATAAATACCATTGATTGATTGATAAAGTTAATCTTGTTCAAGCTGGACTTGGTCCTGCTTAAGGATCTCTTGGGGAGATGTGGATGTTGGTGGGGTTCTCTGATCATTGCTGAGCCTGGACCACTCCATTCTCCTCTGAACATCTATCAGGAGGGTTCTCCATCCTCCTCTGGGCTCCTATCAAGATGATTCTGGCACATTACTTCAGTCTCCACAGGTGGTTCTTCAACAGGAAGCCATTCCGGTCTAGTCTGTCTTCCAGGGAACACCTGTGACTCCCCCCCAACCAAATCTACAACTCTGACAGACCTAGGGTAAGCTCACTGTGGGCAGGGAGTGTTTCTACCAACTCTGTTATATTGCACTCTCTCAAGCACTTAGTGCTGTACATCTAGCTTTAATTCTTTTTGTTCTGATGACTTTGACCTGTCTACATGTTCTGTTTTGTTGTCTGTCTCCCCCTTCTAGACTGTGAGCCCGTTGTTGGGTAGGGACCGTCTCTATATGTTACCGACTTGTACTTCCCAAGTGCTTAGTACAGTGCACTGCACACAGTAAGTGATCAATAAATATGATTGAATGAATGAACAAAATGGTCTTGAGGCTACATGGTTTGGGTGGCCCAAGGGTATGTCTTAGCAACTGCTGGACAGAGCCATGCATCCAGTGGGCCCTCCCTAAATATCACGACTGCTACTACACTGCTGGAAGCATGATTATAGCCAGTGTGGGGCAACCCAGCACCCAGCAAACATGCCTCCAAATGGCCCTCCTTGCCATTCCTTGCCTTGCCATGGGAAGTACAAGTTGGCAACATATGGAGATGGTCCCTACCCAACAGTGGGCTCACAGGGGGAAATGGCTCCCATTGGCGTCCTTGGGCAACCTGTGTAAAGTACGCCCAATTGCCTACTTGCCCCAGTCGAGACATGTGATATGTACATGCTCCGCAAAAACTTGTACATATTTACTATTCTATTTATTTTATTTTGTTAATACGTTTTGTTTTGTTGTCTGTCTCCCCCTTCTAGACTGTCAGCCCGCGGTTGGGTAGGGACCGTCTCTATATGTTGCCAACTTGTACTCCCCAAGCGCTTAGTACAGTGCTCTGCATACAGTAAGTGCTCAATAAATACAATTGAATAAATGAATGAATTCCTCCACGCTAAGCAATACAGAAAAAGTAAATGCCTATGCCCTCCTGAGCCGTACCTTTTTTAAAAAATGGTATTTGTGAGGCACTTACTATGTGCCAGGCATTGTTCTAAGCTCTCAGGTAGACAGAAGTTAATCAGGTTGGGTTCAGTCCCTTACCCACATGGGGCTCACAATCTTAATCCCCATTTTATAGATGTGGTAAGTGAGGCACAGGGAAGTTAAGTGACTTGACCAAGATATTATAGCAGACAAGTGGCGGAGCCAGGATTAGAACCTATACTCTTCCCTTAAATCTGTGGAGATGCCCTCTGCAGACTTATGCTAATCTAAATCTTCTCTTTAGTGAGAGGGGAGAAGAGGAGAGAAGAAGAGTATAATGCTTTTCATAATTATAACATTCATAGAGTACATTTCTTCCAAATACTCAAAGCAATTCACATGCACTGTTTCATTTATCTTTAAGAGCAAATATTATCAGCACGATTTGGGGGGCTATCATTTCCAGTGCCCACTTATGCTTCCTAATTCCAAAGGAGTAGAAAGTAGCACCATCTTATTATTATGGTATTACTCAAAACTTGTGTGCAGAGCAGATCAAACATAGTCTCTGTCCCATAGGGGGCTTCATAATCAAAGAAGCAGGGAGAGCAGGTATCACCCCATTTTACAGATGAGGAAAGTGAGGCACAGAGCGGTCATACAAGTGGTCAGTGAGTGGCTGAGCTGGGATTAGAACCTGGAACTCCTGATTCACAGCACTGAACTCTTTCCACTAAGTCAAGTCACCTCTCCTCCTTCCTCCGAAAGGCCTTCTATCCATTTTCCTCCTTAGTTAATGCATATGTTGCTGTTCTATTTGAGGTTGAGAGGAAGTCTCACATCCTTCTTTTCTTGCTTCTCAGATGAGGCTCTATTTTGGTAACAGCTAAAGTACTGGCGAAAGCCATGTAATGGCAATGTTCAAGGCTGTATTTTGCCTCTTGACATATTTCTCACCATGCCGTCTGATAGGCCACTGATGTTCCTGATTCCACAGTGTGCTGTCACCAGCTTGTTCAGTATGGTACTGCCAATATTCAGCCCACAGCACTTATGCGCAAGTTTCTAATTCATTTATTTACTGTGATGTCTGTCTCCCCCCTCTAGATGTTAGCTCCTTGAGTGCAGGGAACCTGTCTACCAATTCTATTGCACTAAACTCCTCCGAATGCTTAGTATACTGTTCCGCCTGCAGTAAGTACTGAATAATTGATCAATTGATTGGTTATACCTGAAGGACTAGTTCCAGAAGTCATGGGTATCCTTTAGTAGAAGATGATGAAGCTTTCTTTATATTGTTGAGGGAAAATGATGTTGCAGATGCTCATATTACTATCACATTCAAGTTATAATGAGGCAATAATACTGATCTTAATTTTATGAGTATGGTCTAATCTGAAATTCTGATGTTCAAGGCTTAGTAATACTTTGCCTAAAAGCTAAATATCCTAATCTTTGATCTTCCTTCAAGTTGGATGATTCTGTGAACTATGAATAGGCCCTTTGGACTCAGGTTCAAGGTTCTTCAGTTACTTTCCATATCCCAACTCTTCACTCGTGACAGGTCAGCCAGTCAATCGTATTTATTGAGAGCTTAGTGTGTGCAGAGAACTGTACTAAGCACTTGGGAGAGTACAATATAAGAATACAACAGACACATTCTGATCCCTGCAACTAGACAATCGTGCTATGCAAGCAAATTTAGCAAGTGGAGCAATAGGTGTAGAAATTCAATCAATTAATCAGTAGAATTTATTGAGTGCTTATTGTGTGCTGAGCACTTGGGAGAATACAATATAGCAGAGTCGATAGACATAAGGGACTTCATGTCTCGATTACCAGGTAACTCAATGTTAATTGTCTCCCCAATAGACAGTAAACTCCTTGTGGGGGGGAAACATGTCTACTAACTCTGCTAAATTGTACTCTCCCAAACTTTTTGTAGAATGCTCTGCACACAGCAAGTGCTCAATAAATACAGTTGATTGATTGAGTGATTGAACGATTAATACAGGAAGACTTATTCAAGGGATTTTCAGGAAGGCTGAGAAATGGGATATGGACTTCGTTTGTCTTGGGTTCCATCACAAGAGTTGGCAGGAGGAGAAGTGAAGGTCAACAGTGCAGGACGCAGAAACATTCAAAGGCTATTTCTTAGATGAATGTTTCAGAGATAGGAAATCCATATACTGACTCCCAGGCGTGATTAATGAAGACACCAGCTACGAGTCATCTGAATAAAAGCCCTCCCTGGGAAACTAGAGTTGGGGAGAAATTTGAGACAGCATAGTTAAAAGGTGAAATCCTCCCTTTCTCAGTAAAGGAAGTCCAGGGAGGTACAAAAAGGGTAAAACAATATATTTGACTCAAGCAGCAGTAAATATCAAAACTGTGAACATTCTGTTTATCAGGCCTTTCAGATGGAATCATCTGAGGAAAATAAACAGCAATTGTACAGTTGTAAAGGAAAAATTAGCATTTTGCTTGAAAGAAATGGCAATTAGCAATGATGACAATGTGATTTATACTAATTGAGATTAAGTCAGACAAAATGGCAACATTAGTAATCATTTGGAGTGCTGTATTACTCATTATACTGTGCTTTGTAAACATCTCTCTTGAAATTAAAAAGTAATTAGTAGCATTTTAGTCATTTAATTCACTCTAATTAGGATTTTAGGAAAACTACAGACCTGCGGTTGGAAGCTTTTACCATTCTAAATTGAAGGAACATTTTCTTTAAAATAAAATAAACTTTCAGTACTTTCTGGATTTCGAGTCTCCACAGCCAGAAACAATGGGATATCTAGAAGTAATAGGTGGAAATTTACCAGGGGTGACTTTTATAGACTGTTTCAATCTATTTTCCCTGAAGAAGACTGAACTGTATGCTTGCTTTCCTCAAGGTAGTGTGAGTACATGTGACACCAGTATCCCGGGCTGCATTGATGAAGAGAACCAGAAGCCCTTCTTCATTTTTCTAAGTTTAGTCTAACCACGTATATAAAATGTGCCTCTGAAAATAAAACCCTTCAGCCAGAATATTTTTTAAAAGGCATTATGGAATGTGGAAAATTAAATTTATCACTGGAATTTTATGACTGGTAAGACTGTTTGCTCTTACATGTTTGACGAGAAGGGAAAATCAAACTTTGTGCTTCAAGCTATAAGTTGATTGGCATTGTCAAAAAGAATCGACTTCTCCATCTGCAGAATGCTACTGAAGAATTATCTGAGAATAAGATGGATTTTCTTTTCGTATTTGTCTGAAATTTCAGTTAGGCACTGATGCCTGAGGCAGGGTGGATAGAGCAAGTATCTCTTCCAGTAGGACCCATCTTACACTGCACACTAATTTTAGTTTAAAATTTCATCTGTAGATGTCTGGAGTTTAAGACAACTGGCTGCAGGGGGACACCCTGGAAGTAACTGGGGTCCCAGGTCTTAAACACTTGTGAAATGTGCTTAATTGTTGTGATGTGAACTGCAAGGGAGAAGGAATATAAAGTGAGTCCATGTTTTGATTTCTCATTGACTGGGTCAATAGGCATAGTTGATCTGGAGAAAATTAGCCCTTTTGTAGCATTATGCACTAGCTAGGACCCAAAGCAGATTTTGCATAGTGAAGAACTCCTTCTCAGAACCAACTTTCAAATTAGCCACTTGCCTTACTCCTCAAGGACAGGTTACAATTTAGGCTAGGTGAAGAAAAACAATTGCTGATATCATTCCCTTTCCTATTTGTGTGTGTTATGGATGAGGTTTTGATTGGCTTTAAAAAGTAGAGGTTTTGTCTTTGTTTATGGGGGTTGTGAAGCCCTACTTCATTTCCAATTAACTCTGAAAAGAAACATCTCTCTCAGATCATTGGGTTGTCACATACTACCAAAGACATGTTTTCTCCTTGACAGTTTTTCTGTTCCTATTTCTGCTTCCCTCTTAGATTTCCCCCATGTTGATTTTTCAGACACTTCCATGGGAAATCCCTTGTTTCCTACTTTACCTTGCTGAGAACAGTTTTATTTTTTCTTTCTTGATGCCATTTTGTGAGAAAATGATTTTCTTTGGATTGCCTCAAACTCGATTGTATTAAGAATTAATCAATCGATTCTTTTTTATTTAGTGCTTTCTAGTGCTTTATGTCAAGAACATGATGACCCTCAGTTGTACATATAATGTTGATTACTTAGACCGTTAGCCTCATGTGAGACAGGGACTGTGTCCAACCTGATTAATTTGTATCTTCCCTGGAGCATAGTAATGATGGCATTTTTATTAAGTGCTTACTATGTACAAAGCACTGTTCTAAGCACTGGGAGGCTACAAGGTGATCAGGTTGTCCCACGGGGGGCTCACAATCTTAATCCCCATTTTACAGATGAGGGAACTGAGGCACAGAGAAGTTAAGTGACTTGCCCAAAGTCACACAGCTGACAAGTGGCAGTGCCGGGATTTGAACCCATGACCTCTGACTCCAAAGCCCATACACTTTCCACCGAGCCACGCTGCTTCTCTTCGCTGCTAGTACATTGTTTGACCCATAGTAAGCTCTTAACAAATACTCTAATAACTATAATTGGGACCTCCTGTTGAGTGATTCAGGGATCTGCTCTTGGATCTGTAGCCTTTGTCTTGTTTTATGCGGTCAAGTCATCTTTGTTTGACCCATAGCGATTCCATGGACACAACTCTCCCAGAACGCCCCACCTCCACCCGCAATCGTTTTGGTTGTGAATCCATAGAGTTTTCTTGGTAAAAATATTGAAATGGTTTACCACTGCCTTCTTCCACACAGTAAATCTGAATCTCCACCTTCGACTCTCTCCCATGCTGCTGCTGCCCAGCACAGGGGAGTTTTGACTTGTATCAGAGTGCCTTCCACTTGTTATCCACTGCCCAAGGTAGGAATGGACTGGGTATGCCTCTGCTTGACTCTCCCTCCCATATTATTGCTATTATTATGGTATTTGTTAAGCACTTACTATGTTCCAAGCACTGTTCTAAGCACTGAACACTGATCTAAACCGAGACTGGTAGGTGAGGTCCTGAGAGGGGCTGTATCCTCTGGACTCTTGATATTCACCCCACCCTCAGCCCCACAGCACTCATGTCTATATCCATAACTATTTATATTAATGTCTGTCTCCCTCTTTAGAACGTAATTCACTGTGGTTAGAGAACATGTCTATCAATTCTGTTGTATGGTGTTCGCCCAAGTGCTCTATAAATACCACTGATCGATGTTTCATGACATCCTCAGCCTTTTGAGTTGAAAGACGTAGTTCCGGTGGTGGGTTCTGGTCTCAAGCCACAAGGAAGGTTGGACAGTACAGTTAAAGTCTCGTATCCCTTCAGTTTGGACTGAATCTTGAAACCACTTCAGGTGGGTAGATAGGTTCCCTTCCCCAAAATAAATTTTAAAAATCAACTTTCCTCGATGTAGCTATTTCAGATGTGAACCACACTTTACTTTTGTTGGAGGTTTTTCCAGGAAAACAATGCTGGAACAACAAAAGCTTTATGATCTGTCAGGATCATTTCTCAGGTTAAAGTATTTGGTAGTTAGCATATTGATGGTACATTGGAATTAATGCAGGCAGGCACCCAGCTTTAATTGATACCATTTATTTCTATAATCATGGAAGATGTTACTGCCTGGGTGGCCCTTCTTTTTCACCAAATCCCATTAAGCCATTTGCATTTTCCTAAACAGTTAGGTTTTTTTTTTTCCTTTTCTCCATCCTGTCTTAAATAGAATAGTAAGTAGCAGCTTAATATCTAAATAATAAAAGTGGACAAATAAAGGAATTCCATTCATAATAATAATAATGATGGCATTTATTAAGCGCTTACTACATGCAAAGCATGGTTCTAAGTACTGGGAAGGTTACAAGGTGATCAAGTTGTCCCACACGGAGCTGACAAGTGGCAGAGCTGGGGTTTGAACCCATGACCTCTGACTCCAAGCCCATGCTCTTTCCACTGAGCCACACTGCTTCTCTGAGTAGATACTCAATGAATAGTATCAATTGATTGAAAAGATGTGAATAAGACAGTATGGTCAAGGCATTCGGGATTCTTTAAGAAAATAACGTCAGCACTAAATAAATGCCATTAATTGATAGATGAGTTCCCAGAAGAGCACAAGCACAGCGTGAGGAATGTACATCAATTCTGTAGTTGATTTTCAGTGTCCAAGCATCTTCCCAATGCTCTAGCATTCAAGGTGACACACATTTGTGGGTGATATTTATTTCTGTGAATGTTTTGGTAAATGTTATAGGAGTTCAGGGTTTACCAGAAACACCTCAGAAAAGTTGAACCTTTGGCTAATTATTGCAATAATAATAATAATAATGTTGGTATTTGTTAAGTGCTTACTATATGCCAAGCACTGTTCTAAGCGCTGGGGGAGATACAAGGTGATCATGACAATTGCAAAGCAGAGGTCTCTTTATATAGCACAGCAGCGGGTTGATGTAAAGGACCATTAAAACCATGAGAAGCAGCGTGGCTCAGTGGAAAAGAGCACGGGCTTTGGAGTCAGGGGTTCAAATCCTGGCTCTGCCAATTGTCAGCTGTGTGACTTTGGGCAAGTCACTTAACTTCTCTGTGCCTCAGTTACCTCATCTGTAAAATGGGGATTAAGACTTTGAGCCCCACGTGGGACAACCTGATCACCTTGTGTCCTCCCCAGTGCTTAGAACAGTGCTTTACACAAAGTAAGTGCTTAACAAATGCCATTATTATTAATATTATTATCATTATTATTACTCTGGTGAGAGCAGTGTACTCTCCCTTAGAAGAGTATAATTGAATAAGAGACAGTGACTCTATCCGCAAAGAAGTTCACACTTTCATGGAAGACACTGACAGACACAGACAATTCACTAGTGATTGAAGAAGTAAGTAGCAGGATTAATAAGGGTAAGGTAATTTAATATGAGAAGAGACATGAAAGGTTAGGGTTGTTGTTGGAAAGACATGACCAAGGGAAGATAGAGCTTAATGGGGTCCTGTTAGGAAAAAAAAGAAAGGCAGAAAGGTCAGTTGAGGCCCAGAGAGGTTTGGTTCCAGATTGAAATGACACAACACATTACTTGCGGAGTTAAAACTGGACCGTGTGTTGGTTTTGAAATTTGACTCTAGCTTGCTGTGTTAATAGCAATCATAAATTGAGAATTTAATATTCACAAAGTGCTATCGAGTCATTTATTAGGTCAGGTTCACATAATTTAGCTCTGCTTGAGTCAGAGAATGGACTAGATAGCCTTTGGAGTTCCCTTCTGATCTATTGACTCTGTAATCTCCAAGTGCCTGGCAAACAAACCCTGTGACCACTGTTACTGATTGGAGAATTCTCAGCGTTGTTTTAAGCACTGAGGTGTTAGTGTGATGTTTATATACTGTGAAAAGCAGAATTCAACTCATTCCTCCAGCCTCCACTCTTAAAGAGGGGCAATGATCTCTGTTGTAACTGGAGTGTGTGGTGGGCCACATAACTGGGGAACCACCACTGAGAGAGCTGTCTTTGTGGGTGTATATTTATAAAAAACCTTAGAATCACGTTGGAATGAAAGGTGACCTAGTACTATGAGAGCTCATCTTTGATAGTAACATGCTTTTATGCACTTGTTTCTTACTGCACCAGATTCTTTACATATGTTTTCTCAAGACTGTGAGCTCATCCTGAAGACCGTAAGTCCCTTGTGGGCAGGGACTGTGTTCACCAACATTGTGTCATACTTTCCCAGTGCTATCATACTTTCTCAGTGCTGTGCACATAGTAAGTGCTCAATAAATAGCATTGATTGGTTAAAAAACCCTCAATCAATCAAAGATATTGAGCACTTACTGTGCACAGAGTACTGTACTATGTGCTTGGGAGAGTGCAATATAACAGTATAACAGAAATAGTAGACAGATACCCTTCCCAGAAGGAGCTGATGCTCTTGTGAAGGAGAGAGCAAGCATGGGAATATCGTCTCTCAGGCATAAAGGCACACTACAGAGAGAGCAAAAGTTGGGACTTACTTGTCAAGTCAAGGATGAAGTTGAGAACAGATTCCAGAAGACTTGACTCCCAGCGATGACCACCAAGGATTGGTACAGCACAGCCCTCCACAACAGAGTACAAACCAGGGAACAGAATGGATATACAAACCCTACATATTATACATAATAATAATAATAATGATGACATTTATTAAGTGCTTATTATGTGCAAAGCACTGTTCTAAGTGCTGTGGAGGTTACAAGGTGATCAAGTTGTCCCACGTGGGGCTCACAGTCTAAATTCCCATTTTACAGATGAGGTAACTGAGGCACAGAGAAGTTAAGTGACTTGCCCAAAGTCACACGGCTGACAAGTGGTGGAGCCGGGATTTGAACCCATGACCTCTGACTCCAAAGCCCGTGCTCTTTCCACTGAGCCATGCTGCCTCTTATATATGTTATACATTGTATAGTACACATGTGTGTATGTATACATATGTATATATGCTTAAATGTATATATACATATGTAGATATACATAAATAATACCTACCCCCTACTGTCTCCCTCCACCAAATTATTATGCCTCCCGAGCTAGCTGGATTGTGATGTCATGAGGTTCAGGAAACTAGCCTAAGTCACCATATATGACGTTGCCCATAAAGGAGTGTCCCAGAATAACTGTAAGGCCAATGTGGTCAGATCAAAATCCACAGTTCTGATAAAACTATCTGATTATAGAAAAATAAAGCTGAAAATTCCCCAGAAAATTGTCTGACTTTCCCCTTATTACTCGGATGAAGGGAAGGACAGACATCCTCATTTAGTATTAAACATGCTCCTGAGAGGGGATTCATCCTGGGGAGAAATAATCCCTGGGCAGGCAGAGAACCTGTAAAGCAAATGCATTTTTAATGCACCTGTCTACTGTTCTCATTTGATTCAGAGCTGGAGAAATTTCTCCTTCTCTCAATGGTGGAAGGAAGTGTCTGTTAGTTCAAACTCTGGCAATCTGGAGGAAGCCCTTTTGGACACATCAAGATAAAGGAATGAAAAGTGAGAGTAGGTTTTAGGCCTCCTTTCCTTGCATTCAGTTGTTAAAAAGACTATTTGAACTAGACTGTGATCCCAAGCATGACTCTGACATAGTGCCTGGAGAGCCCATTCTAGGTGTGCTCATGCAGTCATCTCACACAGAAGCCTGAGTTCTGGTATCATCTCACAAATTCTCAGGTCAAATCATCCTTGTTTACTAATCTGGCATCTTTGTGGGCAATTTCTCTTGGCTTCTCTTCATACCCATATCCCATTAGTGTGACTCACCAGTCTAATGAAGGGACTCACCAGTTCCTCTCTACTCAACACTCAGTGACTTTATAGAACTCAGTGTCCCCATTCATTCATTCATTCATTCATTCAATAGTATTTATTAAGCGCTTACTGTGTGCAGTGCACTGTTCTAAGAACTTGGGAAGCACAAGTTGGCAACATATAGAGATGGTCCCTACACAACAACCGGCTCACAGTCTAGAAGGGGGAGACAGACAACAAAACAAAACATGTGGACAGGTGTCAAGTCATCAGAACAAATAGAATTAAAGCTAAATGCACATCATTAACAAAATAAATAGAAAAGTAAATATGTACAAGTAAAATTAATAGAGTAATAGAGTTGTACAAACATATATACAGGTGCTGTGGGGAGGGGAAGGAGGTAGGGCGGGGGGGATGGGGAGTCCCCAGTGAAGCCTAGTTTGGGGCTTGGAGGCTGCATCACTTTGGAATTTTTCCATTACCCTCTAAAGGCTGTTGTGGGTCTGAGTGACTATTTTATTTTCATACCAGGGCCTAAGGGAAGGTACATAGTACTTCAGCCACTGAAGGATGTGCTGAGCTTCTTACTTGTTTTCTTGTTATTAGTGATTAAAACAGTAGGAGCCATAGCTCAGCACAGCTCCTTCAGTCAAGGAACATACCAACCTGAAAATAACCTGAAATGTACAAAGTGCTGTCCCATAAAATTGATGCCACAAATAGTACATGAAAGGAAATTATATTCCACTTTTGTGAGGAAAGCTTTTCTTCTCTCCTTTTCCCTTTTCTCATCTATTATGAAATGTCATTCATTGTGGCTCATACCAGCCTTTGATTAACTAACACCATTGCATAGTTATTTTATCTCAGATGGACCCTTATGATATATAATATATATAATCCTTTATGTAAATATGGCTGCTTTTCTTTTCCTTTATTGAATTCTTTATTTCCTTCGAAAAGATATAATTTAACAATTTTTTTTCTGGATTCATATATACAGGTGTACATATTGGTGTCTGTATTTGTGGAAAATTTTAAATAATAATAATAATAGTGATAATAATGGTGTTTGTTAAGTGCTTTCTGTGTTAGGCACTGCACTAAGTGCTGGGATGGATACAAGCAAATCGAATTGGACACAGTCCCCGTCCCAAGTGGGGCTCACAGACTCACTTCCCATTTTCCAGGTGAGATAACTGAGACACAGAGAAGAGAATCAACTTGCCCAAGGTCACACAGCAAACAAGTGGCAGAGCTGGAATTAGAACCCATGACCTTCTGACTCCCAGGGTCCATGCTCTATTCACTAGGAGGCCATACTATTGTTGTAGTAACAATAATAATAATAATAATAATTAATAATTGTGACATTTGATAAGTGTTATGATGTGTCAGGCATTGTTATAAGTTCTGGAGCGGATACAAGCAAATCATGTTGGACACAGTCCCTGTAACACATGGGGCTCAGAATCTTAATCCCCACTTTACAGCTGAGGTAACAGGCACAGAGAAGTTAAGTGACATTCCCAAGGTCACACAGCAGACAATTGGCAGAACTGGTTTTAAAACCCAGGGCCTTCCGACCCCTAAGCCATTAGACCATGCTACTTCTCATTTTTTCCTCTTTCTTCCAGGAAGCGAGAACAGTTTTCCTACAAAATTACTGAGATACAGGGGATCTTCATGCTCTAGCTTTTCATCTCTTAAATTGTGAGCATTTTAAGGGCAGAGACCATTCTTTTTTATGTAACACTGGTTCAGTGCTGTGTTCAATAACTACCTGAGCTGAGAGAAAGCACTGAAAAATGCTGGGTAGGCAGTTCATCAGAGATGGACTAGTCTTACTCCATTATGCCATGAAATATGATTTATAACTGCTAACCCGGAGGGCAAGAGCACATAAAAGAGCAAGCTTCAAATAAGCTATATTTATTGAGCATCCATATGTATGAGATACAGCACTGAACAGAATAAACAGACTCTGCTAGAGACCTAAGTACCTCCCAAGTAGTGTCTACAGATCAAGGTGGACTGTGAGAGGGGAGGCTTAAAGTGAGAATTAGGAGGGGTGGAGGAGAGATGGTGCTTTCTCGGGGCTAGTTGGCTAGTAATTGTGCCTCTAAAGCAGTGTCATATTTATCCTTTCCCTCCTGCCCCTCTTTACTTTGTAAGGGCTAGTTGGTTGGTAAATTGTGCCTCTAAAGCAGTGTCAAAGCTTGGACGTGGAAGAGGATCGTGTTTGCCTAAAAATTTTGTCAGCATCAACTCATCTCTTTTTCCTTCCTCATCCTGAGTACCATCTTTGGGCTTGGTTATGGTAGAGCCATCTGGGAGTTTCTATTCTAAAGACATAAAGATAAGGGGTATTTTTATCAAAGACCAAAAAAAGTCCCCAAACTAGATCTCCATGTTGCAGCATAATGTGGAATTGAACCACATACACTGCATTCGTCCAGAGTTAAATTATGTCCAATGCTCTCTCAACACGAAGAGGAAGTGTGAAAGAAGGAGAGAAGGATATTCTATTCTGGAAGTTACATCCTCTGCACCTGTTATCAAGTGGAGCACGGAGAAGGAACAAACTGGCTTTAGAATAAGTTACTTTTCTAAGCTATGACAACAGAAAAATGCAGATGAACATAATTCTCTGTGAGAGACTATGATGCAAGAATTATTGCTGAATGGAGATATCATCACTGAAAGGAATCAATCAGTCAATCATATTTATTGAGTGCTTACTGTCTGCAGAGCACTGTACTAAACGCTTGGGAGAGTGCAGTACAACCAACTTGGTAGACATGTTCCTTGCTCTCAAGGAGCTACACTCTACAGGGGGAAACAGATGTCAAAACAAATTATGTTAATGTCATAAGTGTTAAAGAAAGATGCAGCTAATATGGAAATTTTTTCTTGAAAGGGTTAGCAATACTGAGACCTCAATTCCTAACTAGATTCCTATTTCTCTTTCGGTGTCACCTCTGACTAATTACCTGATGATATTGGGGGAGAATTTAATGGAGTTCCAGAAGCAAGAATCAATATCTCTCTCACATCAATTGCCAGTGTGGCTAAACTGGGGAAACACTGCCATTTCAAAGGACATTTATCCCAAATGCCCAAGGATTCTTCTCTCCCAGACCCAAGCATACTTTAAATAAATGATATTTTCTATTTATAAGTAGACAGCACTGTTCCATTCCTCTTAATTCCTCAGAGAAGCAGCATGGCTTAACGGAAGGAGCACAGGCTTTGGAGTCAGAGGTCACGGGTTCACATCCCGGCTCTGCCAATTGTCAGCTGTGTGACTTTGGGCAAGTCACTTAGCTTCGCTTTGTCAGTTCCTCCATTTGTAAAATGGAGATGAAGACTGTGAGCCCCACGTGGGACAATCTGATCACCCAGTATCCTCCATGGTGCTTAGAACAGTGCTTTGCACACAGTAAGCACTTAACAAATGCTATCATTATTATTATTATTATTAATGCAATTCTTCCTGGACTACAGAAACAGCATTCTGGGATTCTGTGATGGTGGAGGTGGAAGTGAGTAGACACCCTAAAGACACCCCGAAGCCAGGTCAAATTTCCCAAGGTTGAGTAGCAATCTAATTTGCTGAATCTGCTTTTAAATTTCTAGTTTTTATCACTAGACAAACCCACAAGAAATGCAATTGGGAAAACTCCATCATATGTGAGTACAGCACTATAAACAGGGTTGTCACTCAAGGAACACATAAGGTTGGGGAGAGGACAGTGCCTGGGAAATAGTGTACATAACCCACAAAGGCTCAAAGCAAAGGAATGGACAGTCCCAAAGTCTCGTGCTCTCTGTTTCCACCTTCAAGACTGTGAGATTCCCTTCTGCAGTTTGTGTGCTGTCAAATTCACCCCGAGAGTAAACAGTAAAGCAGAGGGCCCTGTGTCATCCCAAGGCTGAGCACAGAGCCAAAGAGAAGCAGCATGGCCTAATGGATTGAATATGTGCCTCGAAGTAAGAAAGACCTGAGTTCAAATGCTGACTCCACCACTTCTTCTGCTGGGTGACTTTGGGCACATCACAGTTTCTCAGTGCCTCAGTTACCTAATTTGTAAAATGGAGATTAAGACTCTGACAGGGACTGTGTCCATCCTGATTAGCTTGTACAGTGCCTGGCACGTAATAAGCACTTAACAAATACCATTAAAAAGTTATCATTGTTAAATGTGTTAAGGTTTGAATTTGGGGAGAAGAAGGGTCCAGTTTCTTGTTTTTGGACAAAGGTAAAGAAACCAATACAGTCATGGGTCAAACAGTCCCTAAGCTTCTTTTTACATTTAAACTCCTAAATTCCTCTAAATGACTTTGTCATGTAACCACCTTTTGGAGATTATGGACTGTCTGTTAGAAAGTGTACATATATTACAATTTTTACATATACACATGTACCCAAAAATAAAAGGAAAAATTGTAATAACGATTACCATTTTCCATGGGCAAGATGAGGCAGCATGTCACTTGGCCTCCATGTTTACTGTTAATTTTCCATACATTTCCAGACATGCATATATTTCTTTCTCCGCATAGGTTTCATCTGTTCCAATTAAAGATAATTTCCTCTGCAGAACACCCTTTCAACTGAATCTGACACTACTGATTCTTAAATATCTCTTCATATAAAAATTCTATCTTTCGGCTCTAAATCAGTCCTTAAATATGTCCCAATGGAGAACCCTTTCAGTGACTTCTCTGTCATCGTCGCCTGAGCTCCCTCTCATTCCCCTTCTCCTATGTGGCAGAGAACAACTTTTCCATTATTTATCCAACTGCAGGAGATGTTCTCTAAAACACAGTCCTCATTCTGCTGCTGCTTCTGCTTTTTGAATGTTAAAATGAATTAAAAATAAAAAATCAAACCACAAAAGCCTCCATATCTGCCATTCTCAACTGCTCCCCCCACCATCCAAATACATATATTTCTCAGGCTTCAAAATGTCAATTCTGTAACCTTCGGAGCATGAAAAACGACCTTAAACAGTCATGCTAAAATAGTCCCAAACACTGTCCGTACATAACTGGTGTATAAAAAGATAGAGATTAAAAACTGCTCAATCAGCCTCATTCTGTCAAGTGATTATTCCCATGATTCCCATGGCTTTTTCCTCCTTTAGGCCTCATCCAGCTTTACTCCCTAATTTTAATTTGCATCATCTTGTTGCCACAAAAAAATCTCTTAAGATTTTAACCATGCCTTCTCCTGGTTTTGGCCCATGGGCATTTTTCTGGATGGTTTCATAATTCTGAATTTTTCATTGTTCATTTTCCTCCCCAAATATTTACATATTCTTAACATAACGGAAATCCATGACATTTCTTGCCCTTCTGCTACTACTGTTAGCATCTTTCCAGGTCAATACCGATATGTCTGGCACTTTATTTTCCCCTTCTCTTTACATATGACAGGATTCATGGTGGCATTGCATCTGAGGAGGTTAGGGTCAATCTTAGAGTCATAGATGTGGGCCTGAACACCTGTCTCCTCACCTGACCCCACTGCTGCTCCATCATCTCTCTCACCTGACCCAGCTGCTGCAATTCACCATCAGTCTCTCCTCCTGCTCCCAGATGCTTTCCACAAGCTTACTAAACTTCTTCCTCAGTTTGGGTCACTGGTTTCTCTCTTCCTTCCAATTCAGAGAGTCCAAACTAGTGAAAGCAACTCTCCACCGCCTCTTCACAGCCTTTCCTTCTGGAAGAATTCCAGGTTTATCTGGGCATAGCAAGAGTTAATGAGCCCATCTAAGGTGCCTGGCTAGTAGAAGGTAAGAGACAGAAGGGATTATATTCTCTTGGCCCAAATTTGATCCATTCCAAATTGGTGAATAATTGTGGTATTTGTAAAGCTTGGGGTAGGTATAATATATGTAGATTGGACACTGTCGCTGTAAGGTGTTTTGGTAATAAAAGTATCAACTCAAGAAACTGGAGACGCACTATGGCATAGTGGATAGAGAATGGGCTTGGGAGTTAAAAGGTCGTGGGTCCAAATCCTGGCTCTGCCACTTGTCTACTGTGTGGCCTTGGGCAAGTTACTTTGCTTCATGGTTTAGTGGGAAAAGCCCGGGCTTGGGAGTCAGAGATCATGGGTTTTAATCCTGATTCCGCCACTTGTCTTCTGTGTGACTTTGGGCAAGTCACTTAACTTCTCTGTGCCTCAATTACCTCATCTGTAAGATGGGGATTAAGACTGTGAGGCCCACGTGGGACAGCCTGATGACCTTGTACCCATCCCAGCATTAGAACAGTGCTTGGCACATAGTAAGGGCTTAACATATACCATCATCATTATCATCATCATCATCATTCTTTGGGCCTCAGTTACCTCTTTTGTAAAACAGGGATTGAGACTGTGAGCCCCATGTAGGGCAGGGGACTGTGTCCAACCCGATTTGCTTGCATCCACCCCAGCACTTAGTACAGTGCCTGGCACAAAGTAAGTGTTTAACAGATACCATTATTATTATTATAATGCAAGCCAATCAGTTTGCATACAGTCCCTGTCCCACATGGGACTTAGTCTTAATCTCCATTTAACTGATGAGTTAAATGAGGCACAGAGAGCTTAAGTGACTTGTCTAAGGTTACACAGCAGACAAGTGGCAGAATCAGGATTAGAACTCAAGGCCTTCAGACTCTCAGGCCTATGCTCTATCCATTAGGTCATGCTGCATCCATGAGTAAAAATATAAACGTTATAGAATCTACAGGTTCACTGAATGTAGGTTTCGTTCGGAAAATGGCATACTCAGTGCACTGATTCTCCTCTCTTGATCCCATCATTTATCAGTTTGATATCAGTTTCTTTCTTACAGTTCAAATGACTGCTCATTCTGCACTTAGAGGTCTGAAATTGACCAGATTTGACAGCAGACTGAATATGTGTGTTGAAAGAGAAGTAGGAGTCCAGAGATAATCCCCAAGGGTATGGGCTTGAGAAACCATGGTATAGTCAAAAGTGATGGGAAAGTTAGGTGAAGTGGATGTGGGAAAGAAGGTGAGGAGTTCAGTTTGGGATGTAGTAAGTTCCAGATGTCACAGGGCATTAATGAACAGAGGCAGGAGGAAATACAAGATTGCAGAGAAGGAGAGAGGTCAAGGTAGGGAACTAGATTTGGGAGTCATCTGTGTACAGGTGATAGTTGAAGCTGTGGGAATGAATTAGGCTCCAAACGTAATGAGTGTAGATAAAGAGAAAGGAACTCAGAACTGAGAGACACCCACAGCTATGGATTGGGAGGCCGAAGAACAACTAGATAAAGGGACTAAAAAGGGTCAGCCAGAGAGGTAACAGGAGGGTTTAACTTTAATTCTATTTGTTCTGATGACTTGACACCTGTCCACATGTTTTGTTTTGTTGTCTGTCTCCCCCCTCTAAACTGTGAGCCTGTTGTTGGGTAGGGACCATCTCTATATGTTGACAGCTTGTACTTCCCAAGCGCTTAGTACAGTGCTCTGCACACAGTAAGCGCTCAATAAATATGATTGAATGAATGACCCCAAAACGACAGCATTGTATAGTGTTTCCAAGAAAAGGAGATAGTCCAACGTGTTAAACAAAACTGAGAGGTCGAAGATTATTAGGAAGGGATTAATCGAATAGATTAAGCAAGAAAGTGGCATTCTTGGAAAGAGCTGTCTTGGAGGAGTGAAGGGGGCAAAGGCATGATTGTAAATGATTTAAAGAGGGAATTGAGGGGAAGGAAGCACCCCTCCCACAGGGAAAGCTCATTTGCACAGGATGTGAATCCTACTGTGACATCAACAGAAGTCTACCCAATAAGGTATTTGGGGCAAGAAAGAAGAAGGCTAGCGAGGGCAGAAATTCCATCTTTAGGTCCAGTGGAAAAGGACCTGTGGGTAGAATTCCCCTCCTGAAGTGCTTGTTGGGAACATCCTGAAAAGCTGATGTTCTTTGGCAGGCATTTTTGAGAATGTAATGTTTTTTCCACCATGGCTTAGTGGCAGGAGCACGGGCTTGGGAGTCAGAGGTGGGTTCTAATCCCAGCTCTGCCACTTATCAGCTGCGTGACTTTGGGCAAGTCACTTAACTTCTCTGTGCCTCCGTTATCTCATCTGTAACATGGCAATTAAGACTGTCAGCCCCACTTGGGACAACCTGATTACCTTGTATCTACCACAGTGCTTAGAACAGTGCTTGGCATATAGTAAGTGCTTAACAAATACCATTTTTATAATTATTTTAAATTTGCCTTCCTCTTCAACATTGGTAATACTGGCATTGTTTGGTGGGTATTGGGCTAGAATTTGTGGTTGACTATGCGTTGAAAAGCTCATACACAGTTTGTGGCCCATCATCATTTTCTAGAGTCAAATCTTCTGTGGATGTGAAATTCACACTGGGGTGGTTCAGAAAATAGTTTCAGCATGTGTCAAAATAAAAATGAGGCTCTGCTAATGTGTAGGAAGTAGTAATTGTGGGAAAGACACCTAATGAAAGCTTGCTGTGGGCAGAAAACGTGTCTATTCTGTTGTACTCTCCCGTGGGCTTAGTATAAAGACTTGGCTAAGCAGTCAATAAATATTATTGATAATGATGAGTTCAAACTCACTAGCTTACCCCTAGAAACAATCTTCAGGTTGATTTCTTTGAACATTCAGCAGTCAGGGCTTTCACTAACCACATGGAATTGAGAGTTATATAACAAATTTGGAATGGTAGACAGCCAATCAGAATAATTTAGAGAAAGTGAGCTTCACAATTTTTCCTGCATATTCAGGATTGGCTGTCTAGAATACCAAGTTCACTATAGATAACTGTAACCTTCTCTGCTTCATCTGGCCTACGTCCATTCATTCATTCATTCAATCATATTTATTGAGCACTTACTGTGTGCAGAGCACTGTACTAAGCGCTTGGGCAGTACAAGTTGGCAACATATAGAGAGATATGTAGGCCTATGGAGGCCTGAGCTGTGAATGATGAAAGAAGGAAACAAAGATGGGAAGTAGGAATTGGCATAATTAGAAACACTAAGGAATGTGATCATATAGTAATAATAATTATTGTATTTTCCTCACAATGGGGAAAAAGTAATTAAAGCCTGGATTCCAGCATGCGGAGATTTCTCCAAACAAATCACTCAAGGACTTGAAAGTCATTTTCTATTTGTGCCCATTAATGAAAATTCGGGTTTGTTATATTTTTGCTTTTTCAATCAATCAATCAATTGTATTTATTGAATACTTGCTCTTTGCCTAGTATGCAACTAACTGAATTCACTCACCATTCCTGTTTTTTACAGAGCATTTTTCAAAGTGCTGTAATAATAAATCCTGTGAGAGGCTTCCACCTTAAAGAGATTCAAAAGCCTGTTCACAAAGAAACTGTTAAGACCATGCAGTAAATAAGAACTCACTGCAAATTCAAGGAAAGACCCTGTATATCTAAACCCATTAGATGAATCATTTATTGTGCTGCTAGTCTCATCCTTTGAAGGTCACACCACAATGCCTATTTCTCACTGTGGATAGGCAACCTGTGGAATGCAAAGCTGCTGGAAGTCCTTGAGCTGAATGCTTGTGGCTGGATAATTGTATTACTGGTAATAATATCTGCTGTTATGTGTGCTAGAGAAAATCAAATCTCATAGACTGGGATGTCGTAGCATGTCTACAAGGATAGAAAACAGATTTCCCCTGACA
Organism: Tachyglossus aculeatus; assembly: GCF_015852505.1. Lineage (NCBI taxonomy): Eukaryota > Metazoa > Chordata > Mammalia > Monotremata > Tachyglossidae > Tachyglossus > Tachyglossus aculeatus. Next base: position 25,074,158 of record NC_052087.1, on the reverse strand, counting down.
CCATTTTGCTGAGGAATGATTCTGCAAAATACATGTCCTGGAAAGAGCTATTGATTTCCTCCCCTGGCCAATCACACACCTAGGGAGTTTCTGCTACTCACTCAACAAATGGCTTCATTTAGAAATGAGGTAGAGAAATGGAATCTGGTTTCTCAGTGGAGAGCAGGATGACGCTGGCCTCCTACAGAGTGACCGGCAGGTTGGACATCAGAAGTCAGCCCAAATTGAAACATGTAACACTGTGCTCAGATATTCATAAATACAGATCTCTCTCCTTAGATATTTTGCCAAAAAGACATTTGACCTCAACTGAAAAGAGATAATTACATAGGCTGTTTCAAAAATTTAGATCCATTTGGCGATCCCTTTATTTAACTGAAATGGGGCTTTTTATGTCTTTTCTGATGCTGCCTCTTAATGGAATAATTTCAAAGCTATTAGCATTTAAAGAGGAATTAGACACAGATGTCCTGAATTGTCCCTTCTCCTGACTCTCAGAGCTCATGGGACCCTTGGCATAGCTAATTAGGCTGAAATGAATATTAAATACATTGATCTCTATCAAGCACATCATAGAATTAAAGGAATGAGACTCTCAAGAAGTGTATAATGCAAATTTAGTTTTTTTCTGAAGCCAATTACCCAACTATCATAAACAGAGATGCTTTGTGATTTGTCATTTATTGAAAATCTCCTTGTGCAGGGCCAAACTCCTTTAGGACAACTTCAGCGCTCTGTTTCAGTGAGAACCAGCAAGGAGATGAAGGGATAACAGTTCTACCTGGTTTTCGGTGAAACTTACTAACTTCATTGTTTATTTAAAAAAGCTAGAGATGTTTCACTCAGGAATACTGATACAGGATTTAGGAGCCCAAACTTGTCTCTTGAATGCCTAAAGAATCTCTGGTTCTTCCACTGAGGAGAGCTACCTATGCATAATAAATATTTGCCACTGCAAATAAATCTTTCCTGCAGAGAGAGAAAGTTACTCGTTACTGTTTCTCCTATTCACGGACTCATGACCTTCTGGAATTTTCTTCCCAGATTCATGCTAGTCATCTGTTCTACTCTTAGGGAATTTAGAGAAAAAACCCTAACATGAAAGGGGCAAAATTGGGATAAGGATACTTTTGGGTGCTTTCGTTCCTCAGACGGTTCACAAACTTCTCCATCCCATGCTCCTCTAAAGCATTCCCAGAATGTTATGATTATCCTTTCCCAAGCAAAGCCTGAACAGAGTGGGTACTCAGTAAATACAATGGAATGAATGAACTCTGACTTATCCTTCCCAAACTGCATATGTTTTAATGTTTTTGAAAAGGAGGGGTTTGTTTTGCCTTTCTCATGTCTGAAGAGATCAGGTTTTCATCTTAGAAACTGTCTATTGAAAGATTTGGGCCATGTATACAGAAGTAGTAAGGGTAAAGGGGCACAAAATTAAAAAGACATGCTGGGGACCAGATCTGGTTAGGAAGAAAGGAGGGCAATGTAGATGTTTCACAGCTCCAGGTCTGGGATCCCTTACAATTTTGCTTTGAATCAAACATTGACATGGTATTGACTCTTTTTTTAAGAAATCTAATAACTTTTTAATGCTGCCTGTGCTTTCAATACTATTTATTTCTCCACTTGGGTTCAGCTAGAGTGACTTTAACTTATTATTTAAAGTCTTACTACTTTTCAGTGAATGAGTCCCAGACATCTTCCAAGTGGAACGTTAATGATGCCTCCCTACCCATACTAAGATTTGAAAAGATTCACAGTCAACGTGAAAGCAAAATTGTGGCCTGAGATAATGGGCTGTGTTGCTTTAAGCGTCAAGCAAATTCTAGGTTTTTCTCAAGATTTCTATGATTCTGATTTCTGAATAGCTTCCCATCTTCCATAGCTTGAACATCCCGTGACTCTCAGAGCATTACAAGCTTCATGCGCCTCTTCACACAAGTTTGACTGAAGAGTCTCTTTAATTTCTCTTGTCACTAGAGACAGGCATGAAATGGTCACAATACTATACCTGTGTAAGCACAGTACTTGTCACCATGACAACACTGAATGGGCACTAGACAGGCCTCCTAAGGAAACCATTCCTGCTCTCCTGCTAGCAGTGCTGCTGACATACATTCCATCAAATTGTGCAGTTCTCTTTCAGCCTACAACTTCACTTCTTCGGACAGAGTACTGGATTCTAAGATCAGTTACGGTGATAGAGTCGAGTTTCATTCCAGAACTGACTTCACTTCCCTTTAGATACATCCTGGGACGAAGGCTATATATCTCACTACTATTACCTACATACCTTTTTCTACTGGAGCTAAAGGTGGAAGTCAAAGAGAGAAGCAATTTTGGCTAAGAACTCAAGGATACAGGCCTATTTGATCTCCAGAAGGAACTAGAAGACTCCCTCTACCTCAAAAATGACCTAAACTCACCCGGTTTTCTGTCTTCCTGTGAGCATAGATTCCATTCATTCACTTGGGGAGGCTCTGTAGACCATAGTTTCTGGAAACACTAAGATTCAAGACCAGTCTCATGATGCTCATCTTTTGGGTCTTCGTTCGTGTGAACCGATTCCCTAACACTATCTCTCACTTTATCATCGTTGTCATTGTCATCAGCAGCAGCACTGTCGTTGTCATCAACAGAAGCAGTAGCATCAAATCACACAACCATGACTTCATGTTGCTTGAATGAGCTCTTACTTAGTGCCGGCAATGAACGCTTCGGTTCACATTGCTCTACTGAAGACCTGGCACACCTGGAGTTACCACAACACCAGCATCATATTAAAAAGGCAAGATTCACTTTGGGGAGGGAGGTGAATAAGGAAACAACACTTTAAAATGGGGGAAACCTGGACCAAGAACCCACAACAGTTTTTCAAATTCACCTGGAAGAGAAGTGGTCTGTCCTCATTGTGATTCTTGACAGGACTTACCCATAAAACAACTTCCAATAAAGGAATCTCCAAACGAAGTGTTCTTTAGAGACCACACAGGCTCCAAGAACTCATTCAATTGCTATTCATACAATATGCTTTCTAACTGCCAGGGTAACTTTGTTGCTGAGGTACATGATGAAAGGAAAGTAATGAATCTTGGTCATTTTCCTCCTGTGTCTTCCCTCATTCTTGAAGGCAGAAACAGATGTCTTCAGTCCATCCTGATCCAAGTGGGTGGGAACTGGCCACTGCTGAGTTGTTGAAAGGGAATGGTAACAACGCTGCTCTGAGCTGTTCTGATCATTCCCCACTGAGATGAAGAGTATCTAGGGCCTCAGGTCCTAGGAGGAATTTTGTCGCCTGAAGATCCCAAGCTTCTTTAAAGTGGTTAAATTCAGAATGGGGCTCCATTGTTATTCCCTACTGAAACACAGGTGCTCAGCTTTCAAGTTAAAAGTGATTTTTACGAACCTTAAAGCTAGCTTTGTAAAACTTTTTATTAGAAATTCTTTAGAGTGTATGGATCATTTATCTCTGCTGGAACCTAATGTCGTTGTACTAACACAAAGGGAGATGATCCTACTGGTAAACTGCTCACTTTCTGAAGGCACATTAACTCCTTCAGGACCTGAACCAAAGAATGTGTGATCAGCAGGTGAACCACTTGAGACTCTTCTCATCACCAGGATCAAGCCCATTAATGTTCTAGTGTGTGTGTGTGTGTGTGTGTGTGTGTGTGTGTGTAAATATATTCAACACCCTCAACTACATACACAACCACACACCTCCCACATACACTTAAATACACACACACACTTGTAGAAATATTAGAACTAAAACTATTTCTACTTTTTTCATTAACAAAAATGGTCTTTGCCTTGACATTCAAGCTAAATTTGTGAGCAGGGAAGGGATAATTAAAAGCAAATGGGTCTCTTTGTATGTTTGTACCTATTGATTCATGTCAACTACTGTTAAAGCACTTATTTATTCTCCTATCCATCTTTCCAGTTCACTTTTCCCCTACATAAACTTGTGCCTGTCACCTCCATTGGATTTTAATACCTTTGAGGGCAGGGATTGCATCTTTACCTCTATTGCACTCTCGCAAGCACTTAATACAGTGCTCTACCCACAGTAACCCAATGTAAATGGGTTACTGTATCAAAGTAAATCACTTTATAATCTAGATATATTAGAATGAAACATCTACAATTCCTTCTATCTCCCTTCCCAGGGTTCCTTCACACTTGTCAGGTTTTTGTAACTCTGAGAAACACTCTAAATTTCTCATAGACAAGCTGTCAGTGTTTGTACACCTGTTTTTAAATTTAATGAGTTTGTTGAGAAGGTAAATGCCTCGCAATATTTTGATGATCCCTATAGAATGGCATCTCCCAAGGGTACATCAAAGTACTACAGGGTGGAGTAGCCACTGGGATGGGACCCTGAGACTGTGACCTGCTGGTAGCTCTGGGCCCTTTATACAACTTGCAACTTGTTGAATAATGCCCGAAGACTCTGTTAGCCTGGATTCTGTATTTAATTTCAGGCATTTTCTTGTTCTCAGAAATTACCAAATGGAGTTAAAACTGAAAATCCAACTAGTTTTTTTCTTAATAAGAACAAGAACTTCAAATTGACTCTGCTATGGCACCTGGGTTTTATGTAGGATGTGTCTATCCAGGGGGTCACTGGGCTTGTTGAAAGATGTCTCTATCCCATTTTACCACTGCTGTAGTCACAAGGAAGAGTTAAGTGGAGTCCAAAAAAAGTGCTAAAAATGGGTTATGGGCTCTCAGACAACTTCTTGCTGGGTGTATACTAGAAATCTTGTATAGTATGGTACTGCGTGGCTCAGTGGAAAGAGCCTGGGCTTGGGAGTCAGAGGTCATGGGTTCTAATCCCGGCTCTGCCACATGACTGCTGTGTGACCTTGGACAAGTCACTTAACTTCTCTGAGCCTCAGTTACCTCATCTGTAAAATGGGGATTAAGACTGTGAGCTCCACGTGGGACAACCTGATCACCTTGTATCCCCCCCAGCACTTAGAACAGTGCTTTGCACATAGAAAGTGCTTAACAAATGCCATCAATATTATTATTACTATTACTCAATAGGTGCTAATTACTATTGATTGATTGAGAAGCCTTTGAATGGAAAGATGTGCTTCCTTGGGAGCAAGTACAAAGTGTTTCATTCAACTTGAATCAGAATCAACTCTATGCTATCAATCACAACCCAGGAGAGTCAATCAGAAGCATTACTGTGTGCAGAGCACTGTTAAATAAATGCTTGAGGGAAAACAATCGATTAAGTAGACATGATCCCTGCCCTTGAGGAGTTTACAATGTAATTGTAGTGTCTTTGTTGAGGTGTTTACCTCACTGATTTAATGGGTGGTGGCAACAAATAAGGCCAATAAAATGCTAGGCATCTTCAGGGAAAGTTTACCACAATTATTATTATTAGTATTAAAGCTATGGAAAAAATGAAAGAAACTGGATTCTGCTATTTTGTAAACCATAATATTTTTATACCTGGAATAGGGTACACAGTTCCGACCAACACATCCTAGGAAGAGCATAATGGAGATGTAAAAAGCATATGGGAAACCAATAGAACAGAAAAAGGAGAGACCAAAGAGAATAGAACTCTTCTTTCTGGGAAGGGACATGACTGAAGCTTAAAAAAAAAAAAAGAACAACAGCATGAAGGGTTGGGTCAAGGTACAGACAGAAAAGCTTTTCATTATATCCCCTCAACACGACTAGGGGGCAAACAATGAAGCTTGACGGTGCTAGGTTCAAAGTGAACCAAAGGATATAAACAGCAGATGGTAAGCATATGGAATTCATTACTACAGGAAGTTGAGCAGGCAAAAAATATAAATAGGTTCAAGAGGGGGTTGATTAAAGTCATAGATGAGGCCCATAATACTTAATAGGAGGAAAACTTAGAGTATTTGAAGGGTCCTTCCAACAATCACTCGGTGGTCAGAATATCAGGCTGGAGGATGATATGACACTTTGTGGAATTGCTTAGAGGTTCAAGATTTTTCTACCTAGAAACACGAACACCTTCAACAAAAATCCTCTCAAAGACCTAGCAATCTCAAAGATTAAAAAAGTGATTCCCTAAACACCCCAGCCTTGATGTGTTTATATATTTTCTAGTTTTGAGGTGCCCTTGTTCTCAGAGAATGAAGCCTGAGAAGCAGAGCTGACTTAATAGAAAATTTTAAAAAAATCTAGAAAGCAATTATAAAACACAGATTTTATTTGCAAATCCTAACAGTTCTCTGAAAGTATAAAGAGATAAATATTATTATCTCCATTTGGCTATGCTAAGAACTAAGGGGGTTAGTTCTTGGCTTCTCATGGCCTAGTGGAATGAGATGGGCCTGGAATAATTGGTATATATTTATATTAATGTCTGTCTTCCCCTCTAGACTGTAAATCGATTGTTGTCAGAGGATGTATCTATTGTTATTTTGTACCCTCCCAAATGCTAAATACAGTGCTCTGCACAAAGCAACGCAGTCAATAAATATGATTGAATGAGTCAGAGGACTGGGTCCACAGTAAGCGCTCAATAAATATGATTGATTGATTGATTGGGTTCTAATCCTGTCTCTGGCTCTTGCCAGCTATGTGACCTTGGGCACATCATGTAACTTCCCTGTTCCTCAGTTTTCTCATCTGCAAAATGGGAATTCAATGGGCATTCAATACCTCTTCTTCCTCCTACTTATTCCTATGAGCCCCATCTGGAAACTGATTATCCTATATCTACCCCAGCACTTAGGTCAGTGCTTAGCATACATTAAGTACTTAGCAATTATTATTAGGTTTTTGCTCCTTTCACTCCAGTGAGCCACTCTCTTCTAGGTCACCAATAATCTCCTCATAACAAAGTCCAAAGGGCTTTAATTTATCCTAATCCTCCTTGACCTTTCTGCCAACTTTGACACTTTTAATCACTTCCTTCTCCTAGAAACACTATTTCACTTTACTTTCGCTTACACAATATTCATTTGATTCTCCTCTACTTCAGCTATCACCTTTATCAGTGTCTTTTCTAATTTATTCTCTCATTTCCTCTTGTCCCTGGGATTTTTTTGTTGTTAAGTACTGACTATGTGTCAAACATTGTTCTAAGTGTTGGGGTAGGTACAAATCAATTATGTAGGTCACAATCCCTACTGTGCTTTATATTCTAAGTAGGAAGGAACTCTCAATTCAAATCTGCAGTACTGCAGTGTCGCTCCACTGGTAAAGCCCTCCTGAAAACCCACCTGCGGTAACTATTCCCTTGTTAACTTTCTTTGCACTGATTATTATCCTCCAAAGGATCAACTTGGTGTTTAGTTATTCACAGCAACCTGCAGACTTATGAAATACACCCATTTGGTATTGTTATATTTGAGCTATTATTTATTCATCTATCTACCTTTCTGTTCTCCTTTTCCTCCTAATTTTAGATAATTTTGATTCTGTCTCCCCTATTCTATTTTAATGTTCTGGGGACTGGGATTGTACCTTTTATGCCTATTTTACCCTCCCATGCATTTAGTATTAACTAATTAATTAATTCATTCAATCATATTTATTTAACACTTACCATGTGCAGAGCACTGTACTGTTTGGAAAGTACAATTAAGCAATAGAGACAATCCCTGCCCACATTGGACTTACAGTCTAGAAGAGGGGAGACAGGCATCAAAACAACGCTTTACACAGAGTAGGCACTTAATAAATATGATTGAGTGATTAACTATGCAAAGTCACATAGTAAGACCCTTTGGAGTTGGGAAGAGACACTAGATGGTGTGCTTTTTCATTTAACAGATCATGATGCTACTAATGGTTTTACTTCCATGAAGAAATTTAAATCCAGGTATCCTTCCAAATGGGGCTAAAAAAATTAGTATTTAACAGCAAAAACCAAAATATATCTACTATCAGGAATGATGTGAGATTTATACTTGTTTTGACTATTTTTTCCTTGTTAGAAAACATAGATTTTTCTTTTAAGAAAAGAAATTTTGTGATTAAATTTGGATGGGTAAATAAAAGCTGAAGCTGTACCTCAGTCATGTTCAGTTCAGATTTCAGCTTGTGAAATCTTTTGTTCCTGGTATAGGCATCTTTAAGCGTGCCCTTTTAAATATTTTGACTGTGTCTTTCTTTACAACAGAGTGGTACAGAAGAACAGAGATCAAGGGGACTGTTTATATTTGGAGCTATAGAAATCTGATGCTAAAATGAATGATTTCATTGTTGGGTGTTTAAAGGAAATCAGTTTACTTTCCTGTTTCTGAGGGAAGAGGCACGGGGCCTAATGAGTTCCTCTGGGCTTTATTTTTTAGCTAGATTTGGGAATTCAGGGCTAGAGGCCATTTTGGAGTCATTTTTCTCTATAGACGTTTGGTCCCTGGAAACTGCCACTCAGGCTGCAGTTGCTGGCAACCAATTGATTGACAGTTGAACTGGATTATCGTCATTTTTATTGTCTTCATCATCTTCATCATCTGAACCTGTGTGCATAGCACTGTTGTTGGCACTTATTGTCCACGTAGAAGAAATATGAGACTTGATCCTTGCCATTGAACTTGCAACTTAATGGGGAAGACAAGGGGACATATTGATGAAAATACAATTGTTGAAAGAGTTGATATAAATAGTAAACCCAAATAACTCTACAGTATAAATTTAAAGAAAAACATAAAATGCATAGGAATACGGAGAAGGTTGATGGAATTACTTGGCTGGAAAGGTGTGGGGATTAATTAGACAATGTCTTCTGGAGGAGCCCATGGTTGGGACCACGTCTATATGATGCTGACTTGTACTTTCCAAGTGCTTAGTACAGTGCTCTGCCCACAGTAAGCACTCATTAAATATGATTGAATGAATGAATGGAGGAGGGCACCTTTTAGAAGGGCACTGAAGGTTGGGACAGGCTTGGTGAAATAAAGTTTGAGTGAGGGTGTTAAGGTGGAGGGAAAGTTACAAATAAAGGGTTGAATGAGGGAGACTGAAAAGTTAAGTAATGGTTAGAAAGTTTGCTTGGGAAAAGTACTAATTGCAATGCGAGGGATTTGGTTAAATGAAATTTAGGATAAAGGGTGTTCAGATGGAGGAATGTTATGAGCAATGGGTTATAGAGAAGCAGCATGGCCTAATGGATAGAACACTAGCCTGAGAGTCAGAAGGATCTGGGTTCAAATCTCTGCTAATTGTCTACCAGCTGTGTAGACAATTATACTCTTCCAAGTGCTTAGTACAGTGCTCTGCACACAGTAAGTGCAGCTTTGCCTAGTGGACAGAGCTCGGTTTGGGGAGTCAGAAGTACTTGGGTTCTAATCCCAGCTCTACTGTGTGACCTTGGGCAAGTCACTTCATTTCTCTGTGCCTCAGTTACCTCATCTATAAATGGGGATTAAGACTGCGAGCCCCATTGTGAGACAGGGACTGTGTATCACTGATTAACTTGTATCTACCTCTTTGCTTAATTCAGTGTCTGGCACATAAGTGTTTAACAAATACCATAAAAAATGGGAAAGATTCAAAAGTAAGCAATGGTTAGGAGGTTTGCTTGGGGAAAAAAAAGAATAGTAACTACAATGCAGTGGCAAAAAGCAAAAGAGAAGCAAGAGGGGATAAATTAAACTGTGAGCCTCTTGTGGGACAGAAACTATCTGATCTCATAACTTCATATGCACCCCAAGTGCTATGCACCGAAGTGTTTCATTAATATTATTATTATTATTATTATTATTATTTTGAGAAAGTCAACTGATGGAGAGCTTTGGTCAACAGCTGGTTCCTGAGAAGCAGTGCTTAACTTGCTCCAGGGCTCATCCCTGAGACAAATGGAGCCCTGCAGTTGGTCCACTGGGAAGTGCATTGCTAGGGGGACAAGGAACAAGCACTTAGTATAGTGCTCTGCACACAATAAGCGCTCAATAAATAGGATTGAATGAAGGAGATCCGGTTCTAGTCCCACTTCTGCTGATAGCTGGCTTAATGTGGACAAAGATCACAAGTGCCCCTTGCAATGGGCTAGACGCTGCATGCTATAATGGCTAGAGCCCGGCCCTGGGAGTCAGAAGGTCCTGGGTTCTAATCCCGGCACTGCCACTTGTCTGCTGTGTGACCTTGGGCAAGTCACTTCACTTCTCTGGGCATCAGTTACCTCAACTGGAAAATGGAGATTGAGACTATGAGCCTCATGTGGGACAACCTCACTACCTTGTATCTTCCCCAGCGCTTAGAACAGTGCTTGACACATAGTAAGTGCTTAACAAATACCATAATTATTATTATTATTATTACCCCTGTCCTAGTCACCTGTTACCCTCTGATTCCCAGGGAGAACATGACTGTACAGGGGAGTGGTACAGTGTGAGGAACTCGCACTTTAATAGTTCTTTGCAAAGTCTTGGTCCTGAAAACCAAGCTTCTCCTGTTTTTCCTGTTGAGACATTCCATCATCATACATTTTGGAGAGGGCCCCAACAATGTTTGAGGAGCTATCACATTCTAACCCAATCCATTGGTTATATGTTACCCAAGAGAGACCAGAAAAAAAATGTCATGACATGTTTTGTCTGATAATAATAATAATAATAATGATAGTAATCATGGCATTCATTCATTCATTCAATAGTATTTATTGAGTGCTTACTGTGTGCAGAGCACTGTACTGTTTCGGAAGTACAAGTTGGCGACATATAGAGACGGTCCCTACCCAACAACGGGCTCAAAATCTAGAAGGGGGAGACAGACAAAAACAAAACATGTGGACAGGCATCAAGTCATCAGAACAAATAGAATTAAAGCTAAATGCTCATCATTAACAAAATGAATAGAATAGTAAATATGTACAAGTAAAATAAAGTAATAATAATAATAATGGCATTTTTAAGCGCTTACTATGTGCAAAACGCTGTTCTAAGCTCTGGGGAGGTTACAAGGTGATCAGGCATTATTTAAGCACTTACTATGAGGCAGGTGCTGGGGTAGATACAAGTTAATTGGATTGGACATAGTCCCTCTTCCACATAGGGCTCACAGTCTTCATCCTCATTTTACAGATGAAGAAACTGAGGCACAGAGAAGTGAAGTGTTTTTGCCCAGGGTCACACAGTAGACTAGTGGTGGAGCCGGGATTAGAACACAGGTCCTTCTGTGTCCCAGGCCCATGCTCTATCCACTAAGCCATGCTGCTTCTCGGCAGAAGTAGCAGAGGAAAGATTCTTTTTAAAATACTTGCCTTCCCTCCCTGACTACTTTCCTTTCTCACTCTTCTCAAGCATCCTGAAGAGGGCCTTTAAATCACTAGGGATGTTCATTTGCAGTAGCTCAGTCACTTTCTCAGAAAATACCGCTGTCCAGTTATGCCATCTTTGGGAAAGGAAAGGTATTCGATGACATTTTAATATAAAAACTTAAGAGCAAATAGATATTTAACAAGTTTCTCTCTTGCCCATAATCATTCCAGAAGAGCTCACGTTGCAACTATCTTTTATTCTCATTGACCAGCTGAATGTCCTCCACTGTTTTACCTAAATGCCCCATTATGACCCAAACTATCTCCCTCGCAGTCTTGTAAAAGGAGGCTTTGAGCTGGATTCATTTATGCAAGGAGGAAAGATATGATGTAGATAAAGTACAGTCCCTTAATGCTAGCTATATTTCTCCTTATTGATTAAATCATTTTGGAATTTTCCTGACTTGGAAATTCTGCAATCCCTGGAGATGAGTAGAATTCTTGGTCTCAAACACTTAGCCTTATTAAAAATCCAATAATGTCTCCCATTGGAAAAGGAGTTGGACAAGGGAAAACAATTTCTTTCATTTCTCCATGGAAAAATCAAGTCTGCTGATTAAAACAGAGTAATGGTTTCCAAAATCTCCTCTTGACAGAACATTTGCTTTCTCATTTCCTAATGAATTACTCCCCACAGTAACTCATTAAATTTCAAGCCACACAGCTCTCAAGAGACCTCCTTTTCCCCATTCACCAGCCTGAATGTTCAGCAGTTGAAAACCTCACAAACCACAGAGCCCAAGCCACTTTGACACTATTGGTTCATGTGACATTGGTGACTTTATGGTTAACAGCCCAAAAAAGGCTTTACACTTAAATGCTCAGGAAAAAAAAGACCCAGGAAACCAGATTTTCTGTACTGTACAGTGGCACAAATTCTGCTAATGAGACATGAAGGGAAAAAAAGAACATTGGGATAGTCAGCGATGCATCAGTGCCTGCGAAGAGCTTAGGAAAGAACATTTTAATTTAGTCTCACCTCTCATCATGAGGTGAATTTGTTCTTGAACTCCTTGGGCTCAGTGCTAAAATAATTACAATTGGCTAATACCTGTCTTTATTGGAAGCTTAAGTAATGGCTTTATTACCTGAGATGTTTGCTGAAATACAAAGACGTTCAATAAACTTTGTCATCACTCAGGACCAGTGACTAGGAGTTTTGCATTTAAGTCAGATGCTTTCTTTAAAAGTTGCTTAAAGGCAGACTATAAACTCTTTGCCTCCAGCCAATTTGGGATCCCTAGAGAGATTATGAAAATTGGTGTTTCAGGAATGGGAGAATCTTTTATTCAAAAAGTTCATATATGCTATTTCTTCCTTGGTCATTGGACAAAGTGCTGTGACTTCTGAAAAACATTTTTGGTTTAAACTAACTTGCTGGAATACAGAATTGGAGTATGGATTAGAGTCACAGGTAACTACAATCACACTTCTGTATGATATGGCAGCAAAGGGAATTGTATTCTGATTTGGAGAGTAATTTTGGTCAGGATTTAAGCATGCAGACTTAAAGCTCACCCATTCTAAATTCTGTTAATTGATACATTTTAATGTTGATATTTTGGATTGGTGAAAATAATAATGATAATAATATGTGGTATTTAAGTGTTTCCTATGTGTAGAAAACTGAAATAAGTGCTGGAGTAGATACAAGATAATCTGGTCGCTGTCTCAGTGGAAAGAGCACGGGCTTTGGAGTCAAAGGTCACGGGTTCGAATCCCAGCTTTGGACAAGTCACTTAACTTCTCTGTGCCTCAGTTACCTCATCTGTAAAATGGGGATTAAGAATGTGAGCCCCCCATGGGACAACCTGATCACCTTGTAACCTCTTCAGTGCTTAGAACAGTGTTTTGCACTTAGTAAGCACTTAATAAATGCCATCATTATGATTATTATTTGGGGCTCACAGTCTAAAGGAGATGGGAGAGCCGGGATCTTATCCTCATTTTGCAGATGCGGAAACTGAGAAAAAGAGAAGTTGTGACACACCGCAAGTGGGAGAGCAGTGTTAAGCACTTAGTACAGTGCTCTACACACAATAAATGCTCAATAAATACGATTGAATGAATGAGTGTTGAGAGCTCAGGTCTCTTGATTCCCAAGCCCATGGTTTTTTCACTAAGCCACATTGCTCAATGTTTTATATTATAATCCTCCTGCTAAATGTGTCTCTCTTCCCCAACTGGTGGGCCAGAGTCTGTGTTATAGCTGATTTTCTTGTAATGACCCCAGTGTTTTGCACATTGTGAATGCTTAATAAATGTTTGTAATCATGATAATAATATAGGAGCTCTTAACAGAGTCAAGGACTTTGAAATTTGGGCTGTTGAGTTGAATGAGTTTCCCTGAGACTCACAATTATAGTCTGATGCTAACTTTTTTAGTGCAAAGACATCTTATATTACTTCATATGCCACCCTAGTGCTTAGCACATAGTATGGGCTCAAAAATTTATTTTCATTGTTGCTGATGAAATTGGTAATGATAAAATGGAGAGGTGAATCTCATTTTTGACCAAAAGAGGAAAACTATTCCTGAAAATATCTGCAGGTTAAAAAAAACAAACCAAAAAAAAAGCACCAGTGCATCTGAGTATAGAATTCAGATGTTTCTTGAGACCTCCAGGCTTGGAGATGCCACCCCATTTTTGGTCATATTATTACAATACTCTTCTTCACTTCACCTAGTCTAAATCTCTCTTGTTCTAGTTGATCCCAACTTTCTGTAGCTCTGGCAACTGAGGAGATACAGAATAGCTGGTCAGAATGCTCTTCACATTCATTAATTCATTCAGTTGTATTTATTGATCACTTACTGTTTGAAAATCACTGTAGTAAGTGCTTGAGAGAATACTATGTAACAAGAAACAGATACATTCCTGCCCACAAGCAGCTCAAAGTCTAGAGGGGGAGATAGACATTAATATAAATACATGAATTACAGATATATACAGATACATACACATGTGCTTTGGGGATGGGAGGGATGATGAATGAAGGAGAAAATAAGACCAGCACAGAAGGAAGTGGGAGAAGAGGAGAGGAGGACTTAGTCAGGGAAGGCTTCTTGGAGGCAATGTACCTTCAATAAAGTTTTGAAGTGGGGGAGAGCAATTATCTGTCCAATAGGAGGGAGGGCATTTCGGGCCAGAGGTAGGATGTCGGCAAGAGTCAGTGGCAAGTTAGTGAGACTGAAGTACAATGAGAAAGTTAGCAATAGAGGAACAAAGTTTGTGGGCTGGGTTGTAGTAGGAGAGAAGCAAAGTGAGGTAGGAGGGGGCAAGGTGATTAAGTACTTAAAGCCAGTGATGAGGAGTTTTGTTTGATGCAGAGGTGAATGGGCAACCACAGGACTTTCTTGAGGAGTGGGGAAACATGATCTGAACAGTTTTGAAGAAAATTATTTGGACAGAATTGAGTATGGACTGGAGTGGGGAGGGACAGCAAGGAGGCTGATACAATAGTCAACGAGGGGTAGGATAAATGCATTAATGTGGTAGTAGTTTGGACAAAGAGGAAGGGACGGATTTTGGTGATGTTGTAAAGGTAGAGATGGCAGGACTTAATGAGGGCTTGAATACGTAGGTGGAACGAGGGAGGGGAGTCATAAGTAATGCCAAGGTTATGGGCTTGTGAGACAGGAAGGATGGTGGTGCCATCAACAGTGATGGGAAACTGAGCAGGAGGACAGGGTTTGGGTGGGAAGATTGGAAGTTCAGTTTTAGCCATAGTAAGTGTGAAGTGTTGGGAACACATCCAAATAGATATATCTTGAAGGCAGGAGGAAATATGAGACTTCAGAGAGGGAGAGAGATCAGGGCTGGAGATGAAGATTTGGGTGTCATCAATATAGAAGTGATAGTTGAAGCCGTGTGAGCGAAAGAGTTTTCCAAGTGAGTGGGTGTAGATGGAGAAAAGAAGGAGACCCAGAATTGAACCTTGAGAAATACCCTCAGGGTATGGGATGGCAGCAGAGGAGCCCATGAAAAAGACTGAGAATAAGCAGCTAAAGAGGTAGGAGGAAAACCAGGAGAGGACAGTGTCAGTGAAGCTGAGGTTGGATAAAGTTTCCAGGAGAAGGGAGCAGTTGATAGAGTCAGAGGCAGCTGAGAGGTCAAGGAGGATTAGGATGGAGTAGAGGCTGTTGGATTTGGCGAGGAGGAGGTCATTGATCTCTGAGAGGATGTTTCTGTGGAGTGAAGAGGACAAAAGCCAGATTGGAGGGAATCAAGGGAGGAAAGGAACTTGAGGCAGTAGGTGTAGACAGCTCACTCAAGGATTTTGGAGAATAAAAGTAGGAGGGAGATGGGGAGATAACTGGAGGGATCCGTGGGGTCTAGGGGGGACTTTTTTTAGGACAGGGTAGATATGGGCATGTTTAAAAGCAGTGGGGAAGAGGCCATTGGAGAGTAAACAGTTGAAGAGGGCAGTGAGGTAGGGAAGAAGGGAGGGGGCAAGTGTTTTGAAGAGGTAAGAAGGAATGGGATTGGATGCACAGGAGGAGGGGGTGGATTTTTAGAGAAGGCAGGAGATTTCCTCTGGAGATAGTGTTGGGAAAGATGGGACAGTCGAAGAAGGGTCAGGAGAGGGGAAGGACTGGAGTGTCAGGAGAGATCTTTGGGAGATTATGTCTGAAAGTGTCAATTTTTTTTGATGAAGTAGGTGGCCAGGTCACTGGGGGCAAGGGATGGGGGAGGTGGGGGGACGGGGACCCTGAAGAGGGAGTCAAATGTCTGGAACAACTGGTAAGGGTGATGGACATGCGTGTCAATAAGGATGGAGAAATAGTTTTGCCGGGAAGAGGAGAGGGCAGAGTTAAAGCATGTAAGGATAAACTTGAAGTGGACACAATCGGCCTGATATCTAGATTTCCACTAGCAACGCTCCGCAGATTGTGCACTGGAGTGAAGGAGGTGGACTGTAGAGGTGATCCAGGACCGTAGGTTAGTGGTACGAGAGCGACGAAGGGCTAGGGGAGCAAATGAGTTAAGTTCACATACCTGAGGATGTGATGATGATTTAGCTGCCTTCCAATCTGAGTTCCTTTAGACTGGCTCAAATTCTTTCAGTATTTACTCAGATTTTCCATTTTTCATGCTAAAAACATCTCTGCTGCTTGTCTTTGTTTTGTATCTCCACATTCCTCTTAAAGGGGGACCAAGACCAGAAACAATCATCTACTTATTGTTGAGAAAAATGAAGGAAAACTTTTTGTGACCCCCTCCTGTTAATGATTTGAGTTTTAAGGTGATTACTAATATTTTCTCATATTTCCATAAGAAGGAGATATTTTCCAAGGCAAGGAGCCAATGGATGCATATTCCAACCTCTCAGGATTCAAGTTTGGGCAGCAGTATTCTTCCAATTATTATTATTATCATCACTGTATTTTAGAGCTTACTATGCAACAAGCACATTTCTAAACCATGGGGTAGTTACAAGTTTATCAGTTTGGACACAGTTCCTCACCCCCTTGGAACTAACAGTCAAAGTAGGAGGGAGGACTGAATCCTCATTTTATATGAGGAGACAGGCACAGAGAAGTGAAGCCACCTGCCCAAGGTCACACAGCAGGTGAGTGGCAGAATCAGGTTAGAACCCAACTTGTTTTATTCCCAGGCCAGTGCTCTTTTCACTAGCTCATACTGCTCCATCCTAAATCACGCTGCTTCTCACTTCCAGTACAAATCCATGCAGCATCTAATAAGCCCTGTTCCTTTCTTCCCGCAGCCTCCCCACCACCAATAAAAGACTGGGCAGGTAAATCACAGTGGCAGTTTTTTTATGGCATTTATTAAGTGCTTACTATGTGCAAAGCACTGTTCTAAGCACTGGGGTGGTTACAAGGTGATCAGGTTGTCCCACGGGGGGATCACAGTCTTAATCCCCATTTTACAGATGAGGTAACTGAGGCACAAAGAAGTTAAATGACTTGCCCAAAGTCACACAGCTGACAATTGGTGGAGCTGGGATTTGAACCCACGACCTCTGACTCCAAAGCCCGGGCTCTTTCCACTGAGCCACTCTCCTTCTCTATTTGGTTGGAGTCCTCAGCACCCATCTGAACTGCTGCTTCAAGTATAGGTAAAAGCTGTGGAACAACCTTTCTGTGAAATTGTCAGCTGGTCTTGATTCTGGTTGAATCTACACTGAAAATCCCCATGTCAAGGGAGGATTTTTTTTTAAAAAAAGAGGGGAGCAGGATTCATTCTGAGGTGGATGTTCATCAGCTCTCATTCTCTTGCACCTTTGAGCATTTGCATAAATTATTTGGTAATTAGCATCTTTAATTGCTTTCTGACATTAAGAATTAGTCTGGCTCCCAGCTCTGCATTCTCAGTCAGAGTCATTACTACGCGTGTCATTAGAGTCACTAGAGTCATTTGAGTCTGTCGTGAAGCGGTGTTTATCATCTAGCCTTCTTCACAGCCCACAGACTCTTTGACATGCCATGAAAAACCAGGGACACACAGAGGATGGGGAGGGGTTTCCTCCATGTTAAAATTGTCTCCACCAAGGGGGTTATAGGATAATCATCCTCTTCTCTGATATTTCCAAGATCATTAATCATCATGATGATCATGCATAGTGATAAATGGAAAGCAATTACTGGTACAGTGAATGATCATGCCATGTTTGTTTTGTGCAATAATAAAAACACCATTATCCGATATCTTAATAAATTGTTTTCACTCTCCATTTTTTTACCAGACTTTTTCTTCACTTCATTATGCCTCCTGAATCTATTCCTCTGAATCATCTGTTCTTATCCATGACTGCAACCAGTATGATGGTGGTGATGGTGATTATGATGGAGTCTTCCATCATAAAGAAATGGATAAGCCTTGCTCCATTTATGAAGAATGGGTTTCTGAGAACCTTCAAATTGATTGATTTGATTGATTGATTCTAGTGCTGGTGGTTTGTGGAGCTTCACTCATGCACTTTCACCCCCACTAGCTGTGTTCCTGCTGGGACACAAGGTGTCACAAGTAACTAGGCAGGCAGGGGTGCAGCATCTTGTCTATCAGTTAATCAGTCAATTAAATTTATTGAATGCTTACAGTGTGCAGAGCACTGTACTAAGCACTTGGAGTACAGTGTAACAATAAACAGACACATTCCCTGCCTGCATTGAGCTTACAGTTTAGAGGGGGACACAGACAAAAATAAATAAATTATGGATGTGTACAAAAGTGCTGTGGGACTGGGGGGGGGATGAATAAAGGGAGCAAGTCAGGGTGACACAGAAGGGAGTGGGAGATGAGGAAAGGAGGGCTTAGTCAGGGAAGGCCTCTCAGAGGAGATGTGCCTTCAATATGTTGCCAACTTGTGCTTCCCAAGCACTTAGTACAGTGCTCTGCACACAGTAAGCGCTCAATAAATACGACTGAATGAATGATTAAGTATTTGAAGGTGCAGAGAGTAATTGTCTGTTGGATATGAGGAGGGAGAGCATTCCAGGCCAGAGGCAGGATGTGATCAATGAGATTGAGGTACAGTGAGAAGGTTAGCGTTAGATGAGCGAAGGGTATGGGGTGGGTTATAGTAAGAGAGTAGCGAGGTGAGGTATGAGGCGACAAGGTGATTGAATGCTTTAAAGCCAATATTGAGGGGTTTCTGTTTGATGCAGAGGTAGATGGGCAACCACTGGAGGGTCTTTAGAAGAGGAGAAACATGGTTTGAACGTTTTTAGTAGAAACATGATCCAAGCGGCAAAGAGAAGTGTGGACTGGTATGGGGAGAGACAGGAGGCTGTTCCCCATATCACTCTAATGGGGGGAAGGCCAGGGACAGACACTGCTTTTCCTTGACCAGAAAGGCAGGGTGGACTTAAGCTATCCTCCTGCCCCAAAGTTGGCAGATATTGGGGAGAGCCCCCCCACCCCACCCCCAACACACATCCTGCACAAGAAAGAATCTCATGTACAACATCCATTCAGGGCCAATGTGGCCATATCAGAGTGGTGGTACCGTGCCATATAACCACAGATCAGCAAGCCCTTTGATCTTGATCTCCTACAGTAACCAGCTGCTTTTGGAATTCCTGCTGAGTAGGGCTATCAATCAGTTGTTTTAAGTGAAACAGCATGGCATGGTGGATAGAGAATGGGCCTCGGAGTCGGAAGGTCATGGGTTCTAATCCAGGCTCCGCCACTTGTCTGCTGTGTGATTTTGGGCAAGTCACTTCACTTCCTGTTTTGTCATCTGCAAAATTGGGATTGAGCATGTGAGCCCCACATGGGACTGTGTCCAACACGATTTGCTTGTATCCGCCCCAGGACTTAGCAGAGTGCCTGACACATAGTAAGAGCTTAACAAATACCATCATTATTATTATTATCATTATTATTACTGTGTGCAGGGCACTGTGTGGCTTAGTGGAAAGAGCATGGGCTTTGGAGTCAGAGGTCATGGGTTCAAATCCCAGCTCTGCCAACTGTCAGCTGTGTGACTTTTGGCAAGTCACTTAACTTCTCTGTGCCTCAGTTACCTCATCTGTAAAATGAGGATTAAAACTGTGAGCCCCCCGTGGGACAACCTGATCACCTTGTAACCCCCCCAGCACTTAGAATAGTGCTTTGCACATAGTAAGCGCTTAACAAGTACCATTATTATCATTATTATTTAGGAGAGTTGCTGTTGTTGTCTTATGCTGTAGAATAATGTCCGACCCATAGCGATGCCATAGACAAATCTCTCCCAAAATGCCCCACTTCCTTCTGCAATCCTTCTGGTAGTATATCCATAGAGTTTTCTCGGTAAAAATATGGAAGTGGTTTACCATTGCCTCCTTCTGTGCAGTAAATGAGTTTCTGCCCTTGACTCTCCCATGCCACTCCTGCCCAGCACAGCTGAGTTTTGACTTGTAGCAGATTGCCTTCCACTCACTAGCCATTGCCCAAGCTAGGAATGAAATGGGTATGCCTCTGCTTGACTCTCCTTCCTGTAGTTGTTACTGGTAGAGAACTGGAAACTCTCCAGGTGTGACCCTGAACCCCCTCCTTCCTCTCCTCCTCTTCGCCCCTCATCCCCCCCACCTTACGTCCTTCCCCTCCCCACAGCACCTGTATATATGTTTGTACGTATTTATTACTCTATTTATTTTACTTGTACATATTTATTCTATTTATTTTATTTTGTTAATATGTTTTGTTTTGTTGTCTGTCTCCTCCTTCTAGACTGTGAGCCCACTGTTGCGTAGGGACCATCTCTATATGTTGCCAACTTGTACTTCCCAAGCGCTTAGTACAGTGCTCTGCACACAGTAAGCGCTCAATAAATGCGATTGAATGAATGAATGAGAGGGGAGTTTAGGAAAGTACAAACAACAGTATAATAGACACACTCCCTGCCCACAAAAAGCTTATGGTCTAGAGGGGGAAACAGACATTTATATAAATAAATTATGGATGTGTACATAAGTGCTGTGGGACGGGGTGGGTTGGTGAATAAAGGGAGCAAATCAGTACAACACAGAAGGGACTGGGAAAAGAGGAAATAAAGACTTGATCAGAAAAGGACTCTTGAAGGAGATGTGCCTTTAGTAAGGCTTGGAAGATGGGGAAAGTAATTGTCTTTTGGGTATGTAAAGGGAGGGCATTCCAGGTCAGAAGCAGGGCGTGGGTGGGATGTCCGTGGCTAGATAGATGAGATTGAGGTACAGTGAGTAGGTAGGCATTAGAGGAGCTGTCTCTCAAGATGTCCTACGTGATTCTTTGGGCAGAAACCTTTACCACTGATAGCACAGTTTAAGCATTTGCTTTCTGTTTCACTACATTACCCAACACAATAAGGAGTGAGTGAGCCTTATAGCCCCGCTCAGGAGTTCACATGGGGAGCTTCCAGTACTCTACCAGTCTTGGCTATGGGAGGGAGAGTCAAAAAGAGGCATAGTTAATCCAGTCCTAACATGGGCAGTGGCTAGCAAGTGGAATGCAATCTGCAACAAGTCAAAACTCACCTCTGCTGGGCAGCAGCGGCATGGAAGAGAGTCGAAGGCAGAAACTCAAGTTTACTGAGCAGAAGAGAACAATGGTAATCCACTTTGGTATTTTACCAAGAAAACTCTATGGATACACTACCAGAATGATTGCAGATGGACATTTGGGTGTTCTAAGAGAGATCTGTCTATCGACTTGCTATGGTTTGGAGACAAATCGACAGGATAAGACAAGAGCCTTATTGGGGGCATATGGGAATATAGTCAGGTCTAATTGATCTATGCTTCTTTGGAAAAATTGTTCAATCAATCAGTCATATTTATTGAGTGCTTACCCCATGCAGAGAACTGCACTAAGCATTTTGGAGAGCACAGTATTATAGAGTTGGTAGACACATTCTTTCTCCTTAAGGAGCTTACAGTCTAGAGGGGGCTATGGATATTAATATATATATATATATATGTATATAATTATACATATATGCACACATAAAAGCTGTGTGACTGAAGGTGGAGTGATTAAAAAGTACAAATTCAAGTGCAAGGGTGATGCAGAAGGGAAAAGGAGTAGAAGAAATGAGGGCTTAGGGGAGGCCTTTTGAAGGAGATGTGATTTTAAGGGTTTTAACAGGAAATCGGTGACATAAAATAGGAGGGGGCAAGCTGATTGAGTGCTTTAAAGCCAACCAATCAAAGAAATTTGTTGAGCATTTTCTGTGTGCAGAGCACTGTACTAAGCACTTGAGAAAATACAGTACAACAGAGTTAGTAGACACATATTTCGCCCACAGTGAACTTACAGTCTAGAAGGGGAGACAGTTTGTGTTAGTATTTCTGTTTTGCTTTCTGTTTTGCATTTCTGTTTTACTTCTTTTCCAGTCTTCTGTAAATCAATTCTCTGTGCCATACTGGATCTTACTTTTCACTCTCAACAACTGCTTCTTGGTCTGTCAGGATTTTAGGACTTGTGGCAGTAGCATTATTTCTTTAGTGCCCTCTTGGAGCAATGCACAGGACTAGGTGCTTTAGCAGTTTAGAAAGAACAGGTACTCTTAAATCAAAATCACCTTTGTTGTATGTGCACATGGGGAAACTTGATATCCTCAAGAATAAAAGCACTGATGTTCTTTGCTAAATATTTTAGATACTAGGTGAAAGATTTGAAGTATTGCAGAAAACTGATCTCACTGGGAATCTGTGATGCTACAGAGATTACATAACTTAGATTTCCAAAGTTACTTGTACACTAGCTATTAGGTGGAAACATTTATAAGCATACACAAATAGTGAGAAACTGAGGAAGAAGGAAGCAACAGCTTATGGGAATTGAGTCCTTGGTTTACATATTAATTCTTGATACAAACAGTTACATGTACCAAAAAACTGCAGTAAGACTCCTGTGAGTTTCTACAGTGAGTGATATTAACAGACCATTATTCCTTTGCTCTCCTGGGGTTTCTAATGCCACCAGAACTATGAGATGCAATTGAAGCTTTTTAATGTACAATCAGGAGCATAATTCTCTCCATTATCATTCTGATTATTATTATCATTATTCACATCCTATTAGCTTTTCACCTTGAGCTAATATGACATTTTGGTGCTATGGGAAATCAATGGGGCAAAAATTTCTCATGCTACCACAAACAATTACTGTTGATTTAAGTACAAAGACTAAGTACCACACTGACAATATGGATAAAGAGATAAAAAAGACATCATCCATTATTGGGACTCTTCTAAGTGGTTTTTGAAATTAGCATTTTCTACTGGGAAGAAAAGACTCCTTTATTGAATGACCATAAGCTGAATGAAACTTGCTTTCAACATAATTATCCATGTCCTCACTTCTGATAATGATTCCAAACTTTGGATTTAATTAGAGCCTAATTGCTGTTTTAAATTAGCTCTTGCCTCAGACTTTGCTGTCTTTGCCTCCTTCCACTATAGTCTCAAATTTGTACTTTCAATTCAGAGCTCACCACTACCCTATATGTTAGACACAGAGCTGTCTAGTGACCATGTAGTGCTGAATAGAACTTGTATTTTATGTCAAGAAGTTTCTGTTTTACTCCTGAGTCCTTCAGCTTCTCATATAGGCTATTGGATTTGTTCCTTAGTGTAATGAGCACAGGATTGGGAATCAGGAGATTTGGGTTTTCATCTCAGCTCCACCCTTTTCCTGTTGTGTGACTTTAAGCAAGTCAATTCACTTCTCTGTGACTCAGTTTCCTTTATTGTAAAATGGGGATAAGATACTACCCCAGTGGTTACAGTGCTTAGCATGTAGTGTTTAATAGGTAGCATTATCATTATTATTATTATTAGACTGTATTATTATCATTGTGATCTAGACTGTAAGCTCATTATGAGAGGAACATATCTGCTAATTATGTTGTAATGTACTCTCCTAATCACTTAGTACGGGGCTCTGCACATAGTAAGCACTTAATAAATACCACTGATGATTGATTGTTATTAATGATAATTGAGTTGCCATTGCTTGTACATAGGCATCTAAATGCTAATGGAAAATATCAAGAGACTATTCTAATGGCTGTAAAATCTCTGGGGTAGTCCTTTAGACAAATAGAGCAAGTTCCTGACTGGGGAAGCAGCCGAACTTCTAGGTCTCCAAAGGATCCAAACATCCAAAGTCTGTTGCATTTTCTGACCCTGGAATTGGTTTCTGAGGAAAGTTATGGCATTTCCTTTCCTCAAGAACTATAACGATGAGGTGAAAACTCATCTGCCTGAGTTGGAGACAGTGGAAACTTACTGGGTTAGACAGTGTTCTGTGGCTGGTTTCACACGTTCCATTCTATAATTGTACTGCCAGTGCTAAAACACGTTTTTCTCATGGGACATAGGTTAATTTTGTCTGGGGTAAAACCAATGCTCATTTCTAAAATAAAATTATGAACCCATAAGTTTTTTAAGGTGAAAAAAGGAAATAAACTAGAACCCATAAGCGTTAAACCATGGAGGGGGAAGGAGGGGGACTTGGGCAAAAGATTCTTGTTTTAGGATCTTATTTAATTGATCACTCAACAGTATTTATTGAATACCTACCATGTTCAGAGAACTGTAATAAGTGCTTGTGAGAGTATAATACAACAGAATTAGCAGACATGTTCCCTGCCTATAACAAGCTTACAGTCTAGATTAACCTTGTTTTGTTTATCCAGAGGAAGATCTTAGTTTTAGTTACCCTTTTCTTCAGATACCAGATGATGTGGAGTGAAGTAGGAGAGAATTTTAATGGGGCCACCATTTTGCATGTGCAGCATAGGTTCTGAAATCCATTCCATTCCCAACTGTAAAATACTGTATATTTAAAAGTGGCATTTCTGGTAAAGACCAGTAGCCCAGATAGGTGATGACTGAAAGCACAAATGCACCTTGTCCCCTTTCCCCCTCCATTGACAAAGAAATGCTTTGCTCATGGGATCTAAGTTCTGGCAAAGTCTTCTGGAGTTTAGATGTTCATTCCCCAATTTTTGTAATAATACCTTTATCCCTTTGTTCTACCTCTAAGGAAATATGTCATGTAGCTCAGCCATCTTTATTTTTTTTCTAACATCACAGCAATTCCTTCAGGAGACGCAGTGTTCACAAAAACACATCACCTCTTTACGTTTTCCTCCTTCTCCAGCCCCTGGCATTCTCTTTCTGTTTTTCCTCCTCTGCCACCATAATTATGCTGACTGGAAAGCTAACAGCACAAATAGCTTTTCACTTTGGTCATTTCACAGCTTGAAGATGCAAGGTTCGTAGTTTAGTAATAGCAGCTAAGAGGGCAAAATACAGCTCCCTGGGGGGAGAAGCCAATGTGCAGTCCTGCTTTTGACTCTACCTAATCCTCGTGTTCACTTGGTTAAGCAATTTAGAGGCAAGAAAAGAGAGACAAATGAAATATGTGCAACATAGTAAAATGAAAAACTGAAGAGATTGCTTCTGAAAGGTAGTTAAAGTTAAATTTCCCTGTTCAGTATCCCCTATGAAAAATCTAACCACCTTCTTCTTGTGAAATGCTCTTCTCACTCCTGCAATAAGGAAAACTTCCTTCAAGGTCATAAACCAATCTCCTTGTATGCCCAAAGCTTGGTTCATGCCTCCCCCTTTTCTGTTTATTACTCCGAGTTCATGATCAAACTCCCACAGCTGTGGAGGCTCTGGGAGGAAGGAACTTTCCCCATTTATTTTAAGAGGCATTTATTAATACTTTCTCAAAGCTGAGCCTGTACTCAGGTTATGATTTAAAACCAGGGCCTCTAATAGCTAGCCCTTTTACCATATTTTAAGTGCTGAGGAACTGAATCATAGCCCATAATAGGTATGGGGCCTTGATCAGGACATTGTCTTGGCATTAACTGACTCCTTTCAAAAGGCAAACCATTTACCTCTACCTCTTCAAAAACAGAACTGAAGTGATCAAAATTCATAGGTGAACAGAACTGGAAAACAGAAAAGGAGTGAAAGGATGATTCTTAGGGAATGTTGGATAGGAAAGATCGTGAAAAACTCCCCATGATAGGGAAGCAGGGCTAGGAGGGAAGAGTGTTAGCCTAAAAAGAAAACTAACCAAATTGTAACAGAAGGTTTAATTTTGTCCAATCAGGATGAATAATCTGGCAAGCAGAGTTTTCATTCGTTCATTTTTCTCTGTGGGAAGTAGAAGATTTTTCATTTAGTAGTAATAGAATTCGACTTCCGAGACACTGGGAAGGTATTCTTTTGGAATGAAATTTCCCAGACCCCAAATCAGAATGATTCAAGCAAAACTAGTACTAATTTGTTCACTCATTATTTCTGTTCATTAGACTACTATCATTCTTAAAAGATTTAACCTTAACACAACTGAAAATGGTGAAAAAGAAAATCTCAATTTTCTCTTCCATTTTGGCAAAGCACTGTAGCAGTGGAGTGATTGATTCAAAAATGACTGCTAAAAAAGAGAGCTCAGGGGAACAAGTCATGTATTTGTTCATTAGAAAGTACATATATACATATGTGTATGCCTATGTATGAACACATATGTACATTTACAGATATATGCAAATATCTTAGGAGACTGAGAGATGAAGGGAACTTTATTTCTTTGTGAAGTAAAGGTACATTTAATTACTGAATCAGGAAATCCTGGACAGTTCCCTGTTTAAAAAGAATGAGCCACCTTTAAAACAGCTCAAGTGCTTAGTATCCCCAAAGTGATAATTAGTATTATATGCGGAATCTAATGGAACTGCCAAGAGTACAATATTAAGCACCCTGTGAGTGATCAATATATACTTCTTGTTACTTGCTGAGGTTGTCTCCTATATTTGATTAGACCTTGGTGAATGAAGGAACTTGGCTTGGACAGAACACAGGCAAAAAATTTCAATGAAAACTGTACTTTGCTACTGAATGCCATGCAAAAGCTTCTGGAATCAAGAAGGTCAAGACAGATTTTGTTGTTTTTCAGGTAGCTATTTAGATCTATCCTTGGGAATTATGCTTCAGGGCCACTCCCAAAGTTACCTATACTAAGGTGACCCTTTCCTCTTTCCTCCTATTTCCCCAACTCAGGATGCAAAGGGAAAAGTAGTACATATTGAGATTCTGAAAGTGACTTAGATCCAGATTCTACACCTCAGGATTGCTATTAAATCTATGTGGAATTCTGTAAAAATTGGTCAGATAGGGGTAAGGAAGTTATAGAATTTAAGAAGGGTTGAGATGCAGTGTGGTCTAGTGGAAATGACACAAGCCTGGGAATCAGAAGATCTGAGTTCTAATACCACTTGTTTGTTGTGTGACCTTGGGAAAATTGCTTAACTCTCTATGGCTTAGTTTCCTCATCCATAAAATGGGGATAAAGTTTGCTTCCTATTTAGACTGTGAGCCTCATGTGACAGGGACGGTTCTAATTTTGTGCTTACCATATAGTAAACATTGAACAAATGCCTCAATCATTATCATTATTTAATATTTTATTATCAAAGGGAGTGGAATGGGGGAAATTCGTAGTTGCCCTTATCACATAAAACCATTCCAGATATTTGAGATGGAATTTAGCTTTAAAACAAAGAAAAACATGGGATCAGGACAAACTAAATCCTAATGGGAAAGGTTTCAACAAATACACAAACTTTCTAAGATGGAGAAGGACATTTTAATTACACTAGCTTTCTTGAGACTAAGCATATGTATTCACAGTTCACCCTGATGAAGTATCTGTAGGTGGTCAGGAAATGAAGAATACAATAGAGGGAAACTGGATAGACAGAAAAATAGGAAGATAAAGAGAGGGAAGAGGAAAACAACTGAGGAATACACTAAAAGAAGAAGCAAGGGGAATGACCCTTATTTCCTGAATTTAAGAGCTCTGACTAGCTTGCTGAATAGGTATCTTTGTCCTCCAGAACATAGTAATCATGTAGAAGATTCAGAGAAATATAGCTTCCAGAAGGAGAGAGCTTCCTGAATAATTTTCCCCCCTCTTCTTCAGTTCCCTTTTGGCTTTAGTTCTACCTCCAGTAAATTCCTGCACATTTCCACACTGAGGTTTTACCATTAAAATGGCTAAGTTGTTGACATTGGCTGTTAGGGAAGGTCCCCATTTTGTCTGAAACTTATAGATGCTTTGAGGCTAGGGAGATTGGGGGGGGGGTCTCAGAAATTTTGAAAGGTGACTTTGGAAGATGGGAACAGGATAAGCTGAGAAGCAGTGTGACAGTGGAAAAAGCATGGATTTAGGAGTCAGAGGACGTGTGTTCTAATCCCTCCTCCGCCACTTGTCTGCTGTGTGGCCTTGGGTAAGTTACTAAACTTCTCTGTGCCTCAGTTACCTGTAAAATGGGGATTAAAAGTGTGAGCCCCACGTGGGACAACTTGATTACCCTGTATCTACCCCAGGGCTTAGAACAGTGCTTAGCACATACTAAGCACTTAACAAATACCATAATTATTATTATCATTATTATTATTCTAAGTAGTAGAGGTACTGGGTAGATATAGAAAATATCCCCGTATATCACTGACATGAAGCATGCACTTTGAGGTTGTGGTATCTCAGAGGTTGGTTCTTGGCAAGTTAAGTTTT
Source organism: Tachyglossus aculeatus (assembly GCF_015852505.1). Classification (NCBI taxonomy): domain Eukaryota; kingdom Metazoa; phylum Chordata; class Mammalia; order Monotremata; family Tachyglossidae; genus Tachyglossus; species Tachyglossus aculeatus. Next base: position 25,045,853 of record NC_052087.1, on the reverse strand, counting down.
AGTTGCCCCTGGAATGGCAGGTCCATTGAATTTAAAAGAAGATGTCTAAGGAAAATTGATCTTAGGTTCATAATGCATATTGGGATTCATTTTTATCTCTCCCAGTTAATCATGGAATTTTCATAGGTAAGAATTAAGGCTTTATGCTTGAAATGCCAGAATTGCCCCCTAACTCCTCCCCCACACAGTTGCTTAAAGGATAATTGCCTAAAATTTCTGCAGAGACTATAGGTAACTCCTTGATCATTAGTGATTTAATTAATCCCAGAGTGGTGCGTGGGGTGGAAGAAAACATTGTTTAGAAAAGAAATCCTTTTTATTCAAACATTTGTCTTTGATAGTCCTTGTGTTTTTTCTCTAGCTCGAAGTACATGGTTCAAGAACCTATTTAACTGATGATCTCAAACCTCTTACCTAATAATTTAGCTTGGACATGTTTCCTTTTGCTAAATAGCTGTACTGTTTTGTGTTTAGTGGCGATGGGCCTCATGTAAGGTATGAAGGAAATGTCTGTGCTCAGGAGTTCCAATACCTCGTTCCTGGACTAGGTGTTGGATTAGAAATAGCTTCAATTTAAATTGATGAAAAATCAATAGATTCATAGTAGGCAAAATTAGAGAAAAGAAATGCTTTTCATATGCCAGGGCATTGAATATTTTAGCAGGGACTAGGACAAAGATGCAGCTAGAGTGATTTTTTCCACTGGATTATTAGCTCCTTGAGGACAGAGACCATGTGTTTTTATTCTATTATATTCTTCAAAACAATACAGTGTTTTGCACAGACTAAGCTCTCAAATACTATTGATTGCTTTCAAAGAAGCAAAGAGGTATATGGAGATACCAAGTGAGTCTGAAGCAGTCATACACACAATCACACGTGTACTCATTCTGACATAGCCACAGAAATACTCAGAAATACCCATAGTTATTCAGCCACCCACAGTCACATTCTCAGGCTCAGTTACTCTGTTGGCACGCTCATGGAGAATCGTGTGTACCTTCAAAGTGGAGCAGAACCCCAGAAATCCATCTGCCTGAAAAGAATTAAATCAGCAAGTTGGCATAATTAGATAAGGTGCTGGAAGCAGTGGTTTTTTATGGTATTTGTTAAGGACTTACTATGTTCCAGGCACTGTATTTAGCACTGGGGTAGATACAAGATAATAATAATTAATAATAATAATGGTATTTTTTAAGCGCTTACTATGTGCCGAGCACTGTACTAAGCACTGGGATAGATACAAGGTAATCAGGTTGGACAAAGTCCCTGTCCCAAATGGGGCTCACATTCATTCATTCAATCATATTTATTGAGCGCTTACTGTGTGCAGAGCACTGTACTAAGCACTTGGGAAGTACAAGTCGGCAACATATAGAGATGGTCCCTACTCAACAGCGGGCTCACAGTTTAGAAGGTGGAGACAGACAACAAAGCAAAACATATTAACAAAATAAAATAAATAGAATAGTAAATATGTACAAGTAAAATAGAGTAATAAATCTGTACAAACATATATACATATATACAGGTGCTGTGGGGAGGGGAAGGAGGTAAGGCAGGGGGATGGGGAGGGTGAGGAGGGGGAGTAGAAGGAGGGGGCTGAGGGACTCAGTCTCACACTCTTAATCCCCATTTTATAGATAAGAGAACTGAGGCCCAGAGAAGTGAGGTACCTTGCCCAAGGTCACACAGCATTCATATGGCACAGCTGGAATTAGAACCTATGACCTTCTGACCCCCAGGCCTGTGCTCTATCCACCAAGCCGTGCTGCTGTGGTTACAGTCCTGGTCCCAAATGAGGCTCACAGTCTTAATACCCATTTTACAGATCAGGTAACTGAGGCACAGAGAATTGAAGTAACTTGCCCAAGGTCACACAGCAGATAAGTGGCAGAGCCAGGATTAGAACCCAGGTCCTGTTAACTCCCAGGCCTGGGTTCTATCCACTAGGCTACACTGCTTCTTGTTCTATGCATGTGTGTGGCATCGATCAAGATGCAAGTCCTATAACATGATTCTTTGTTGTATTGTCCTCTCCCTAGCACTTAGTACAGTAAGATCTAAATAAATATCAATACTATTGATTGACTGATCTTCCATTATCCAGGTTCTTCAAGAACATAATTTCTGTGGGATTAGAGAACTGACTGCATGAAGAAGTCCAGAAAGGATCTTAAGGATAAAATGCTAGTTCTAATGAAACAACAACATACTGCATATTTTCATGAGCCACATTTTTGAAATACTATTTATTCTGCATCACTTTCCATTATTCTGTTGAATAAGAACTGAGGTTTTGATGGGAAAACATATAGGACTATAGAATATCCTTCAAGTTCTCTCACAGAGCAACAAACAGAAAAAAAAGGTTGGAGAATTGTCTTGTTGTAACATGAAGGAAAAGACTTCAATATCTGTGAACTTGCAACACTCGAACCAGAGAAAGTGTTGTTTGATTCATACTGTCTCTAAGCAATCAAAATACACAAGAGGTTCATGTTCGGATTACTAAATTTTAGGAAAAGCAAAATTCATCAGATGACCCTTCTGTGTCCTTTTTTCTCTCTTCAGTTCAGTTGAAGGCAACAAAAGAGAGCAAATGGAACGGGAGTTAGGCCGTGATTGATCATTTCTCTGCCTAAACTGCAGAGAGTTGTGAGCACAGCTCTATTGTTAAAATGGGTTGGGAAAAACTATGGAAAATCCAGCAGAGACATCATGCCGTGCCCCAGCAATCACATTTTCTGCCTTTCCACTGATCCTACTAATTTAGTCTACCAGATGATGATAATCCTACTGCGGTAGCTGGAAAAGGGACTTCATTCTGTTTCCTCTCCCCTGTCTTCACTGTGTAAGATCAATATTCACATGAAAAGTGGGCTTATTCCCTCCTCTCAGAGCAGAAAGGTAGCCATCTGTAGCTTTAGTTAATATCAGCTCCAGAGAAGGGGCATCAGTCTTCTGAAACTGCACTGACATGTTTCTTTCCAGTGACTGCTTTTATAAATGCCCATTTACCCCATTTGAAAAGCAATTTATAGCCATTTCTGCTGGTTTTATGTTTGAAAGAATGTAGATGGAAAGCATTTGCCTGGGCCCTAAGTATGATGTCAGTCCACACCAACCATCCAGCTTTATCACCTCAGGACTTGTCAGATTGTGAATGACCAGACTAATGCTTGTTAAGGGGCCACTGGCACCTGGCCCTCTGTTCAGAACTAATTAGCGATGAATCTATAATCAGGCACAGTCTCTGTCCTTATGCCTTACAGTCTAAAATAATAGGCTACATAAAGGGTATGTTTCTGGATTCAGGAAGAGGATGAAAGTAAGGTTTCAGAACAGAAATTCTGGATTTTTGAAATCACAATTAAAAGCTTTTGGAATTGCCATTAACTTGGATTTGGCTCCTCCCTTTCCTTTTTGCAGGAGACCCATCCAACCCAAAACTACAGCCATGTTGTTGAAGACCAAAATCCACTAGTCTTTACCACACCAGCTCACCACTTGTCAGTGAGAATACTCCTTCTGCTTCTTCCATATGCCCCATCTCCTTGCTTCCTTCAAGGTTGGCCTGGACCAGCCTGTGGAAGGCACCACAGGTAAGAAAGAGTTTTCCCATCCCATCATCTAGTCGCACCTCTGTTCCCCCTTCTTTCCTCTTCCACTCTCCACTCTCTGACTTCCTCTAATACCCATTTGTCAGACTAGGCTTCTTTCTTTATTCCCTTTGTAATTTTCAAGGGAAACCAATGGTCCTCAATAGTTGACAGACATTATCGATCAAAGTGGACTTCTTGAGGTGGGCCTTCCTGACAACATAAGTCTTCCTTATCACGAATTCCTCTTGGAGCTGATGGGGTGCTGTTCCTCCCCCAAATCTATGTTCTCCTCCTTCTCCTCTTCGGGGCTGGTTTAGGCAGCTGCCAGCTGCCCTTTTTATTTTTTACAACTTGATTTTATTTTTCACTAACATGACCCTGCCATCCCTCCCTTCCCAGCTTTTCTGGCATAGTACTGCTACTGCTACTACTACTGTTACTACTACTACTAATAATAATATTTGTTGAGTGCTTACTATGCACCAAGCACTGTACAATTCACTAGGTAGGTACAAGACAATTGGGTCAAACAGAGTCCCTGTCCCACACAGAACTCACAGTCTAAGTGGGAGAGAAAACAGGTATTGAATCCCCATGTTACTGATGAGGAAACTGAGGCACCGAGAAATTAAGTGAACTGCCCAAGTTCACCCAAGCAGGCAAGTGTCCTTACTCCCAGGCCCGTGTTCATTTCACTAGGACACACTGGTGATTTATTGATTGATTGACAGGATAGGATTGGGTGGCACAGAAGACAGGCAACAAGATCTCTATCAAGCCTCCTTCTCCACCTCTGCCCTGGGTGGGGAAGGAAGGCCTGAAAGCAGGTGAGGCACGAAAGCAATTCTATCATTATGTTAAAAATAGAAATACTCTTTTTTCCTTCAAAGCCAGGCAAGTTACAAGAGCGACTGCAGGAGAGTAAAAAGACCTGGGGAGCCAAGAGGGGAGGCTTTTGTTACCTGCCAGTTCCCCAGATGCAGACAGCAGAGTGCAGATCACTTTAGCAGGAATTTCCACCTGGCTGTCATGGACCCACTATGATTCCTTCCTCCTGTCCCTGTACTTTACCCCACTTAAGCCTACTCTCTAGATTCTGACCGGCTCCTAACTGCTACTGCATTCTTAGGGAGAAAGACAAAAGGGTCCCAAACCAAAGAAGGCTTGGATTCAGTGATTTGTCTCAACCATTGCTGAAATTTGGTAATTTGCTGTGCTAGTTTACTCTAGATTTACTCTACACCAATCATGAGCTCGATTTATTTATTCATTCATTCAGTCATATTTACTGAGCAGTTACAGCATGCAGGGCACTGTACTAAGCACCTGGAAAGTACAATTCGGTAACAGATAAAAACAATCCCTGCCCAACAACAGGCTCACAGTCTAGAAGATTCTGAATAGAAATTTAGACAGACCTATAAATACTATTTTCCCTTCTACTTAGAATTTGAGCCCATTGTGGGACAGGGATTGTGTTTGATCTGCATATACTGTATATACCCCAGGACTTAGTACAGTGCTTGGCACACAATAAGTGCTTAAAATCTTGCTATTATTATTACTTTATTTGTTAAGCACTTAATATGTGTCAAGCACTGTTCTTAGTCCTGGAGTAGATAAAAGTTAATCAGGTCAGGCACAGACCCTGTCCCTCATTGGGCCCACAATACAAGTATTGTTATTAGTATTACATATCCATTCTACTTACCTTTGCATCATATCTACCCCAGCTCTTAGTATGGTACTTGGCAAATAGTAAGCCCTTAAATACCTTATAATAATCATAATGATAATTCATTTTTTATGGTATTTGTTAAGTGCTAACTTTGTGAGGACTTCATTCATTCAGTTGTATTTATTGTGCACTTACTGTGTGCAGATGCTTACTGTGTGCAGAACACTGCACTAAGCACTTGGAAAGTACAATTCAGCAACAAAGAGAGACAATTTCTGCCCACAACATGCTCACAGTGTAGAAGGGGGGAGACAGACATCCAGTCAAGTAAACAGGCCTCAGTAGCATCAGTATAAATAAATAGAATTAGAGATACATGTACACATCAGAACAAGTAAAACAGGCATTAATAAAATAAATTGAATTATAGATATGTACATATATATACATATACATATATACACAAGTGCTGTGGGGTGGAGGAGTAGAGCAAAGGGAACAAGTTGGGATGAGTGGAGTGGGAGCTGAGGAAAAGGCTGTTCTAAGCACTGGGACACAGTTCTTGAAGGAAAAGGGGCTCATAGTCTAACAGGGAAGGAGAATGGATATTTAATCCTCATTTTACAATTGAGGAAACTAAGGCACAGAGAAGTGAAGTGACTTGCCCATGGTCCACTGACTTCAAGGCCCATACTCTTTCCACTAAGCCACACTGCTCCTTAATCAGTCAATATATACTGAGCACTTACTGTGTGCAGAGTACTGTATTACGCATTTGGGAGAGTACAATAAAGTAGACATGAATCCTTCCCTTAAGGAGCTTGCAATCTAGAAGGGAAAAAAACTGTAAAATAAATTACAGGTAGGGAGGAGCAAAAGAGTTTAAAGATTTGTACAAAAGTGCTAAAATGGGTGGCAGGGAGAATGGTGTGAATACCTAAGTGCATAAGTGATGTGAAGTGTGCTGGAGTGTCAAGTTGGGTGGTAAAATGAAAGATTAATCAGGGAAGACATCCTGGAGGAAATGTCATTTTTAGAAAGGCTTTGAAGATATGGAGACCACAGGTCTCCCAAATCTGAAGTGAAAAGGATTCCAGGAACGAGGAAAGCTGTAAGCCAGAGGTTGATGGGGATGGGGAGAGGGAGAGAGACAGACAGAGAAAGAAGCAGAGAATGAGAGAAGAAGAGAGAGAGAGAATAAATGCTTTTCAGAAATGCATTCTAGTAGTGCCAGGCGAGTCAACCAAAGGCTTCAGAGAATCATATTTCTGCAAAGACATTGTCATTAGCCAATCTACAGAGCATCTCCCTAGTCTACTGCTCCTCAACAGTTAGAAATATGGAATACCAAACCAGACATGTAGACACTGAACTCTTGAGGAGCTAGGTGACCCCTTCATTTGCTTGTCTTCATAAACCACCCCAAATCCAATGCTGGTTTCTCCAGGTCATTAGGAAGGGAGGGGCTAACCTCTGTAAGTTTGCTGGTTGGAAAATTCTTTATTCACCAGTATTTGAAGAATGGCTCTCAGCTCATCAAGTCGCGCAATAAAGATATTAGAATCCATTTCCTTAAGCACTGAAGCAAGGGAATTGGGGTTTGGGGGAGGGAGGGTGTTTGGGTAGACGTTAAAGAGCAGTTGCTCTCCAGCAAAAACTCCACTTTTTACACATTCTAATGTGCCTACAACAAGTGTTGCTTTATGACTCTAAGTTTTGACACCCCAAAAAAGTATTTCTTTTTAATGATTCAATCCTATTAGCAGCTATTGCTTTAAGGAAGCTTCCTTATTCAATCCAGACAGTTATTTTTAGAGAAAGAATCCTCGCAAGCAGCAGGAACAATTTTCATCTTAAATATATATTTCATTTTCCTACGTATCTTCAGCAGTTTATCATGCCGAGATAATGACTAGACCCAATAAAGGGAAAATAAATCAGGGCCCATTTTTTTTCACACCACCCACAAGCATGGCAACAGTCATGACAGATAATTGCAAAACCAATGAAACATTTGTCAGACACTCCATAGTACTCTTTTCCTGGGACATCATACCTGGATATAGTGATATAGAGAGACATCTATGTTGAGTGTGTTCATTAATTCATTCAATCGTATTCAGCACTTACTGTGTACAGAGCACTGAACTAAGTACTTGGGAAAGTACAATTCCACAATAAACAGGCATATTCCCTGCCTATAACAAGCTTACATTCTAGAGTGAGTTTAGCAAAAGCCTCAGAAACTCTTTGAAAGTTCTGATTCGGTTTTTGTCAGTGACTTACTGTCTGACCTTGTCATATTTTCATTGACCTGGACCTGTTTCATTGACCTGTTTGACATCGCCTCTCTGCATTAGATTCCTGGTCTGTCCAAAGTTGCTAAAGAAGAGCTGATAATTATCATTTTTATGATATTAGAGCTCACCAGGTCTCCCAAGCAGTAAAAATTGTCCAAAAGCATTTGGCTTGGTCCTAAATTTTTAAAGCTTGTTTCCTGTACCCTTCATCCGAACTCACCTCAGTGTTCAGAAAGGTGCCCTGAAAACAGTGAGTACCTCAGTGTTCAGAAAGGTGCCCTGAAAACAGTGAGTACTAAATAAATACTGGAGATTAAAGTGGCTCATTTGTCAGAATTAAAAGAGCCACTGTGGATTCTTCTGGAGGTTTGAGTAGACTGTAGATTTACCTGCAAGGGAATTTAGCAGCTTGTTTGTACCCCTCTGCACTCGATCTCCATAACAGCCATCTCACAATTCCTGCCACTGGACTCAGGAGTGTAACTGGGGAAAAGAACCTGGCTGTTTCAATGCAAACCATCAATACAACTGCCAAAACAACATAAGCCCATTTCTTGCCTGTGTCTTTCCCCACTTAACCACTGGTTCCTGAGCAATGCTCACTCAATGGCACCTAGTGCCAAGGGGCTGGGAAGCAGCGTGGCCTAGTGGAAAGAGCAAAAACCTGGGAGTAAGAGGACCTGGGTTCTAATCCTGGCTCCATCACACATCTGTTGGGTGACCTTGGACATCTGTAAAATGGGGGTTGAGTGAGCTCCACGTGGGACGTAATAATAATAATTGTGGTATTTGTTAAGCGCTTACTAGGTGCCAAGCACTGTTCTAAGCGCTAGGGTAGATACAAGGGAATCAGGTTGTCCCATGTGGGGCTCACAGTCTTAATCCCCATTTTACAGATGAGGTAACTGAAGCACAGAGAAATGAAGTGACTTGCCCAAAACCACCCAGCTGACGAGTGGCAGAGTCGGGATTTGAACCCATGACCTCTGACTCCCAAGCCCTTACCCTTTCCACTGAGCCTCACTGCTTATGTCCAACCTGATTAACTTGGATCTACTCCAGCTCTTAGTACAGTGCTTGGTAGATAATAAGTGATTAACAAATACACTTAAAAAAGGCCAGGGTGGGGGGGAGGCAGGATGTTATAGTTTCATGGATAAAGTGTGCAAGAATTAATGAGAAGCAGCATGACCTAGTAAAAAGAGCCCGAACCTCAGAGTCAAAGGGTCTGGTTTCTAATCCCAGCTTTTCCTCTCGCCTCCTGTATAACCTCAGGCAAGTCATTACATTTTCTGTGCCTCAGTTTCCTCATCTGCATAATGGGAATGCCTATTATGGGACAAAGACTGTGTCTGACTTGGATCTACCTCATCACTTAGTACAGTGCGTGTCGCACAGTAAGTCCTTGACAAATATTACAATTATTATATTAAATATATAATTATATTATAAAATTAAATATCTCCCACCACTTAGAACAATGTTTGACACACAGTAAGGACTTAATAAACAATAACAATAAGAAGAAGAATTCTGCAATCTCACTGTTTGTGGGGTCATCTTTGAACCAAAGAACAACTCTACTCCTGTTCCACTAAATATTTTTGAACCATCTGATCTAATATGGCTCTGTTCTAATAACCTTGTACTGAAATCTGTCTGCCCCACTGAGATGAGATTCCTCCTTTTCAAATCCATATTATGTTCTCACCTTGGAAGGCATTGTTTTATTTAGTCTTGGTTGCCACAGTGTGGCATCTGGAGGAATTCAGCAAAAGTGATGATGGGAATAATAACACTGTCAAAGGTGAAGGTAATTTATGTAGGGATGATAAGCTGTATTTTAACAAGGCAATAAGTCCTATAGATTTAATTAGCTCTGAAGGTGAGTTACAACCTTGTGGAGGAGGGTTAATTAAATGCTTTACCAGGGAGAGTCTGGGCATTTTTAACACACGTAGGTAATATTTTTTCACTTTAATTAAAGAAAATTCTCATTATTTAAGCATTTGTGGAATAGTTATAACAACTGATTTAGGGGACAGAGATTAAACACAAGAGTAAAGGAAATGATGTAGATGAGACAAGGAAAATACGGCAAATCATATTCATTCTCCATCCTTTTCCTCCCTTGAGTCTGCAAGTTCCTTGTGGGCAGGGAACATGTTTATTAGCTTTGTTGTACTGTACTCTCCCAAGTACTTAATACAGTGCTCTGCACACAGTAAGTTCTCAATAAATATGATTGATTGATTGATCCTTTTTATCTAAGACCTCTATTCTTTTGACTCCCTCCATTTGTGATACCCCACAGATTCAGAACAAATTGCTGGAATTTGGTGGGCTTTGGAAACACCCCCCAAATTAGAGATGAAGTAAATTTTCAATTGGTCTTGAAGATGAATTAGCAATTACCTATAATTAACAAGTAACAATTAGCTACAATTATATTTATTCTGATGGTTTTGACACCTATCTACATACTTTGTTTTGTTGTCTGTCTCCCCTTCTAGACTGAGAGCCCGTTGTTGGGTAGGGACCATCTCTATATGTTGCCGACTTGTACTTCCCAAGCTCTTAGTAAAGCACTCTGCACACAGTCAGCGCTCAATAAATATGATTGAATGAATGAATTAATTATCATTTTGGACCAGGATGGGAAACAAATTCCAGAATGAGGTAATATCCTACCTCAAGTTCTTTGGGACCATTAGAAATTGCAGTTGAGGATAGAGGGTAGAAGATGGAGAACATCAGCTAACCTGGCCAAGTCGTTTCAGGGCTACGTTCTATATTAGTGTGACTATCTCGAAGTCTGCTATTGTGAGAAGGCTGGGGTTTATTTCCTGAAATGAAAGACTTCCACTTTTAAAATGGATGTTCCTTCAGCTCGAAAAAACCTCCTTGGGCCAGGCTGGTCCCATGATACAGGCAGTGCCTCTCTGTTTCCTAATGATGATAGGTGAAGTTAAAGTGAGAAGTTCTGCCTTAGTGGCTATCAAGAGTGTTTTTAATTAGGAAGAATTGTTCAAACTATTAGAACTTAATTGAAACACACGCACCTAATGGCATGCAAATTGGTGGACTGGGGACTTGGTAACACCATCGAAGGTGCCATCTCGGTTGATCTGTTCAGGTTGAAGTGATCCTAAATTCAGTGAATCCAACGTGCTCAGGGAGGTAGCTTGCCACCTCACATCTCCATTGAATGGATCCCAAATAGTTGCTGCCTTCCATGCTCACGGCAAGCGACACTGGGGGGCTGGTTTCCCCGGTCTGCTACCCGTATTATGAAATCGTTTAGTGATAAATTGGTAGATGGGAGAAAGCAAGGAAACCTGACAGGCTGAAGCCATCTCTTCCCATTCTAGTCCATTTGTCTGACATTCCCAGTGTACAAGGCACGACACTTTTTTGGGTGCAGGAATGATTAGAGACAAAGACCTGGAGGTAAGGATTGGATGCATTAAAGCAGAACATCCCTTAAATGAAATGTTCCTGTGACCTTGATTTTTCACAGGACATGGTCCACTCACTGCCTGGCCTTGAAAGGAATGCAGACAATTTTCTTTGCTAACAAGGCCAGGGTGAAGTGAGTAGTGGATTGAATCAAAGTTTCTGAGCTCCCATGTGAATGAGGGTCACGCTTGGTGATCAGTAGGCAGTTTCAGGGCTAACTATTGCCTCAACACTAAACTAAGGTTCACATCAGCATTCTTCAGCTCCATGCCTTGGACTGGAGGGCCAGAAGGCATTGCCAAGTAGGCAAACAACTGCCCTTTATCAAAGCCACCGTTCCCAGGCCCTTTTATGAGGGACTATAATTTATGGCATTTATTAAGTGCTTACTATGTGCAAAGCACTGTTCTAAGCGCTGGGGAGGTTACAAGGAGATCAGGTTGTCCCACGGGGGGCTCACAGTCTTCATCCCCATTTTACAGATGAGGGAACTGAGGCACAGAGAAGTTAAGTGACTTGCCCAAAGCCACACAGCTGACAAGTGGCAGAGCCGGGATTCGAGAATAATAAGAATATTATTACAAGAATTATTACAAGAATAATACACCCCAGTTATTTATTTATACATTTAATTACATGGTCCATTATTTGTTTGGGTATTTTGTATCCTGATCCACCAATCAGTGATTTTTATTGAGTGCCTGCAGTTTATGTGCGCATGGTATGGTACTAAACCCTCAGGAGAGCATTCCCTCCATCAAGTACTATTTCCACTTATTTTGTTTTTCATCTTGTTCTCTCTATTGATAGATCATTTTTGCTGATCTGTCCACCCCACTAAATTGTAAATTCCCAGAGCACAGTGATTGTGTGTCTTCTACTGCACTCTCTCTAGAGCAGTTGTTTTGGTATTTTGCACTCAGTAGGCGCTCAATAATACAATTGAGAGTGATGACATCGTACCCAAATTAAGGCCTGATTCAGGGCTGAGGCTCATCTCAGTCATGGAATGGATTGGAAAATGTGCTTTTGTCTTCCTCATGCATGTCTTGTCTTATGCCACCGAGTTGTCTCCGACCCATAGCGACACCATGGACACATCTCTCCCAGAACGCCCCAACTCCATCGGCAATCCTTCTGGTAGTGTATCCATAGAGTTTTCTTGGTACAAATATGGAAGTGGTTTACCATTGCCTCCTTCCATGCAGTAAACTTTAGCGTCTACTCTCAGCTCTCTCCCTTCTTGTTCCTGCCCAGTTTAGGTGAGTTTTGACTCACTTGAGATTGCCTTCCATTTGCTAGCTACTGCCTGAACTAGGAATGGAAATGTCTCTGCTTGACTCTCCCTCCCATAGTCGAGACTGGTAGAGAACTGGAAACTCTCCAGATGCGATCCTGAGAGGGGACCTCACGGAGGTACACTGTGGATTTTACCAGCCCACTAATGGAAACAATTACTAATGCAAGGCTCTAAATAGTACCCTAGTTTTCTGTAAGAGTTAATGAATCAGTGGCAAACTTTAGATTGGGGAGTGAGGTAGACATGGGGAGAATTATTCTAGGTTCCATAGGATTTGAAAATGTAAAACTGCTGTGTTCTCAGGGACCTGACAAACTAAATGTTCAAGACACATTTTTTATAATGGTTTTCGTTAAGTGCTTCCTATAATAGCAGGTACTGTACTAAGCTCTGGAGTGGATACAAGGTTGGATACAGACCCTGTTCTACATGGGGCTCACAGTCTTAATCCCCATTTTATGTATGAGGTAACTGAGGTACAGAGAAGTTAAGTGACTCACCCAAGGTCACACAGAACACAAGTGGTGGAGTTAGGATTAGAACTCAGGTCCTCTGACTCGCGGGCCCATGCTCTTTTCACTAGGTTAAACTGCTTCAAAATGCCAGTTTACAACCTACATGCCAAGTCAGGCGCACTGTGGCCCCTCAGTGATTATTCGCTGATAATGATAGAGACTTAAATGTTCATTTAATCACAGAAGCAGCATTGCTCAGTGGAAAGAGCATGGGCTTCGGAGTCAGAGGTCGTGGGTTCTAATTCTGCCTCTGCCACTTGTCTGATATGTGACTTTGGGCAAGTCACTTAACTTCTCTGTGCCTCAGTTACCTCATCTTTAAAATGGGGATTAAGATTGTGAGCCCCACGTGGGACAACCTGATACCTTGTATCTCCCCCAGCGCTTAGAACAGTGCTTGGCACATAGTAAGCACTCAATAAATACCATTATCATTATTTAATCATATTTACTGAGTTTCTTTTAAAAGAATGATCTATTTTTGAATGTTCCATTTTAATTCTGTGACATCATTATATTGTAAATTGCTTGAAGGCAGGACCTGGGTGTTCTTTTATAATTTTGTAATTTTCTACACGTGGGAGCTGCAGAAGTTGAAGGGTGTCTGAGCAACAGAGGATTAAATCATCACAAGTCATAATGAATTTAAAATGGCAGAAGTTGACAAAAACGTTCAGGACATATCACCCCACTCCTCAAAAAACTCCAGTCGCTGCCCATCCATTTTTGCATCAAACAAAAACTCCCTCACCTTCCTTTACAGTCCTCTACCATCTTACTCCCTCCTATTTCACCTCACACTTCACTCCTCTAGTGCTAACTTTCTCACTGTGCCTCGATCTCACCTATATCACTGCCGATCCCTGGCCCATTTCCTGCCTTTGGCCTGGAACGCCCTCCCTCCTCAAATCCGACAGACAATTATTCTCTACCCCTTCAAAGCCATATTGAAGGCATATCTCCTTCAAGAGGACTTCCCAAACAAGCCTGAGAGCTCACCTTCTCCAGGAGGCCTTCCCAGACTGAGCCCCCTCCTTCCTTTCCCCTCCTCCCCCCCCATCCCCCCGCCTTACCTCCTTCCCATCCCCACAGCACCTGCATATATGTTTGTACGTATTTATTACTCTATTTTATTTGTATATATTTATTCTATTTATTTTATTTTGTTAATATGTTTTGTTTTGTTCTCTGTCTCCCCCTTCTAGACTGTGAGCCTACTGTTGGGTAGGGACTGTCTCTATATGTTGCCAACTTGGACTTCCCAAGCACTTAGTACAGTGTTCTGCACACAGTTAGCGCTCAATAAATACAACTGAATGAATGAATGAAAGCCCCTCCTTTCCTCCTCTCCTACTCCCTTCTGTGTTTTCCTGACTTGCTCCCTTTGCTCTTCCCCCTTTCCAGCCCCACAGCACTTATGTACACATCTGTCATTTATTTATTTGTATTGATATCTACCTCCCATCCTCTGGACTATAAGCTCATTGTGGGCAGGGTGTCTGCCTGTTTATTGTTATAGAGTACTCTCCCAATCAGTTAATACAGTGCTCTGCACACAGCAAGTGCTCAATAAACATGATTGAAAGAATGAATGGAAATAAGAAGCAGCATAGCTTGGTTAATAGAGCATGAGTCTGGGAGAGAGGAAAACTTGGGTTCTAATAATAATTCATTCATTAATTCAATCGTATTTATTCATTTATTCATTCATTCATTCAATCGTATTTATTGAGTGCTTACTGTGTGCAGAGCACTGTACTAAGCGATTGGGAAGTACAAGTTGGCAACATATAGAGATGGTCCCTACCCAACAGCAGGCTCACAGTCTAGAATTGAGCACTTTCTGTGTGCAGAGCACTGTACTAAGCGCTTGGGAAGTACAAGTTGGCAACATATAGAGATGGTCCCTACCCAACAGCGAGCTCATAGTCTAGAACTGAGCACTTACTGTGTGCAGAGCACTGTACTAAGCGCTTGGGAAGTACAAGTTGGCACCATATAGAGACGGTCCTTACCCAACAACGGGCTCAGAGTCTAGAAGGGGGAGACAAACAACAAAACAAAACATGTGGACAGGTGTCAAGTCATCAGAATAAATAGATGTAAAGCTAGATGTGCATCATTAACAAAATAAATAGAATAGTAAATATGCACAAGTAAAATAAATAAAGTAATAAAACTGTACAAACATATATACAGGTGCTCTGGGGAAGGGAAGGAGGTAGGGCAGGGGGAATGGGGAGGAGGAGAGGAATAATGATGGCATTTGTTAAGCGCTTACTATGTGCAAAACACTGTTCTAAGCACTGGGGAGGATACAAGGTGATCAGGTTCTAATCCCTACCCTGCCACTTGTCTTTTGTGTGACCTTGGGCAAGTCACTTCTTCTTTCTGCCTCAGTTGCCTTATCTGTAAAATGGGGATTAATACTCTGAGATCTACATTGGACATGGATTGTGTCCAACCTGATTAGCTTGTATCTACCCCAGCACTTAATACAGTGTCTGGCACATAATAAGCACTTAACAAATACCGTGGAAAAAATGTGAGTTGAATTTGGTGGAGAGGATGGTGTTGAGAATTTTGGTATCAACTAAAGAGAGGAGAGGATTAGTAGGGAGTCCTGGAGAAGTAAAATAGCTTAGGCCTAGTGGTGTTCTGGACATAACAGTGCAGGGATTGGGTTAGGCTTAACCTTTTATTTAGCCCAAGTTATGATTGTTACACATCACCTAGGAGAAGGGGTTCCTAGAGCATAAACTGTCCAACTGCAGAAAGAATAAACCACAAAGTATTTGTTCCAGTAAGGCCACAAGGATAAAGAAAGCACAAGCAGTACCACCATCCATCCCTGCCATGAAGGAGACCTGACTCCCTCTCATTATCCTTTCCCTTATTACCAAGGAAACTCTCTTTGGAAAGGCATCACTGGCCTAATGATCAGTTCTATAATCATTCCAGCCACTTCCCATTCATCACTGCTATCTCTGCCATTGCCTTCTAAATACCATCATTTGCTTGGAGACAGTCATTCTTCTCTTGTAAATGCTTTGGATCAGGACATGGAGTTCACATAGCTAGAGGCAGAGATTGAAAATCATCAACCTGGGGAAAGTGCTTTAATGTTTACACTCCCAACTCTGCCTGTGAAGTGGTGAAAGGTTTTGAAGTCCATGTGGTGCCCAGAGGAGTCTGCCTATATTGTCTGGATTTCCCATTTCTGACAACACAACTTTTCCACGTCTGTCTACATCCTTCTTGTCTCCAGTTCTTGTAACTTTGTAGTCATCTTTTACTCGTTGGTATTTTCTCCCCTCGTTCAGTCAGTTCTTCATCTACATTACATAAAGCTTCCCCTTCCTCTCCACCCTTATGACCATTGCCCTGATTCAAGCCTTTGTTACTTCCCGTTTGGATTAACATACCAACCTTCTTAATGGTGTCCCTGCCTCAGTCTTCTCTCTTCTTCAGTCCACTACACATTCAGCTACACAGATCATCTTATTAAGACATTCATTCAATCGCATTCCTCCAATAATTGTCGATTATTTCTGTTGTAAAAAAAAAAAAATCCTAACCATTGGTTTTAGGGCTCTTTACCAGTTGTCCCCTTTCTTTCTATCCTCTTTTCCCCTTACACCTCAGCTAGCACTCTTCACGTCTTCAAAATTAACCTTTGAACTCTACCTCACACCTGTCATGTCTGACCCATAGCTCAATCTTACTTCCCCCATGGAACAAGTTTCCCTTTTAAGTATGTCAAACTGCATGACTCCCCACCTTCAAAATCATGCTAAAGAGCCTCCACTTCTGAAATATGTTCCCACCTTCCTAGTCACATTATCCCCATCAGATAGAGAGGTAGAGAAGCAGTGTGGCTCAGTGGAAAGAGCACAGGCTTGGGAGTCAGAGGTCATGGGTTCTAATCTTGTCTCCGCCACTTATCGGCTGTGTGACTTTGAGCAAGTCACTTAACATCTCTGTGCCTCAGTTACCTCATCTGTAAAATGGGGATTAAGATTGTGAGCCCCACGCGGCACAACCTGATCATATTGTATCTCCCCAGTGCTTAGAACAGTGCTTTGCACATAGTAAGCACTTAACAAATACCATCATTGTTATTCATAGCTGTTGATTCACTATTTTTATATTTAGTTGTTTACTTTTTTTTCATTTATTTGAACTCGTCCCTCTACTCTTTTACCTGTTGGATATTTGGCAGTTTGTCATTTTTCTCTCTCACTGGATTGTAAGCTCCTCAAACGCAAGGACTAGAGTAACCTTCCGCATGACTGAAAGATTTAGACCTACCACAGGACACCATATTCCCCTTCTAGAGGCTTTCCACTAATGCCACCTTCCTGCCATATCTAACTTTAAAGACAAAATGGGATGCCAGAACCAATATCTGGAATGAAAATAATTCCAGTCATACATGGTGCGTTATACTTTCACTGGAGGGACATCTGAGTAAAATGGATGATAAATGGTATTTATTGAGTGCTTACTGTGTGCTGCATGTGCTATGCTAAGCACTTGGAAAAGTACATTAAAACAGTGTTGGTAGATGCAATTCCTGCTATAAGTCTGCAGTAATGGGGAGGGTAGCAGAATACTCAAATAGTTGTTCTGTGGAGAGTTGAAGTTGAGAAACTGTGAACGGGGAGAACAAACATTTTAAAGATGTAATGTAGAAAAAAATCTCCCAAAACATGGCATAAGCGTGGCCAGTTGGAGGATATCAGCAGAAGACAGACTAGCCTAGAATTCAGTCAATCAGAGATAGGATGTCTCTTGGAGTAGGGGGAGAAATGAAAATTGAGTCAGGCAAGATGCGATGATAATGTGAGGGGCAGTCTTCTCATAGAGATGATTTGGAAAGGACTGACAATTCCTCTTAAATTGTACCAGCTACATTTATGCACACATCATCAGTAGGATCATTTTCAAACCCTCATCAATTAAAACTTATTTAGCTCCTTTGTAAGCTTCTTCTTGAGAATCATTGGCCACTATGAATGAAAGTTTATCTGTCTACATTGATTATCCATTAAAAAGTTCCTCTCCAGGCCCTTTTTTTTTTTCCAGACCTGACCGGGCTGATTGCTTAGTGGTCGGTGGGTCAATTTGGAGATAGGAATTCAACTTCCTGTTACCATGCAATCAAAATCTACCTTAATCCAAATTTCATCATTTTTAACTTTTCCCCCTTTCTGATCTATATATCTGCTTTTGCAGAAAAAGAGGATCACACATGTTATGGATGAGCTTCAAAACTAAATCCCAAAGAAAACAGCCATAAGCAGAAAGATGGGAGGACTTGAAGTAATAGGAGTAATGTATGGTAAACATAAAGTGGATCTAGGGACTTTAATCATGAGTCATTTACACCAGAAAATGGTATTTTTGAAGATGCTTTAACTGTTGGGCCTAATAAAATCAGTTGTCATTCATTCATTCAATCGTATTTATTGAGCACTTGCTGTGTGCAGAACACTGTACTAAGCCCTTGGGAAGTACAAGTTGGCAACATATAAAGATGGTCCCTACCCAACAATGGGCTCACAGTCTAGAAGGGGGAGACGGACAACAAATCAAAATATGTGGACAGGTGTCAAGTCACCAGAATAAATAAAAATAAAGCTAGATGCAAATCATTAACAAAATAAATAGAATAGTAAATATGCACAAGTAAAATTGATAGAGTAATAAATCTGTACAAACATATATACAGGTGCTGTGGGGAGGGAAAGGAGGTAGGGCAGTGGGGATGGGGAGGAGGAGAGGGAAAAGGGGGCTCAGTCTGGATAGACCTCCTGGAGGAGGTGAGCTCTCAGTAGGGCTTTGAAGGGAGGAAGAGAGCTAGCTTGGCAGATGTGTGGAGGGAGGGCATTCCAGGCCAGGGGGAGGATGTGGGCCAGGGGTTGATGGCAGGGCAGGTGAGAACAAGGTACAGTGAGGAGGTTAGCTTGGAGAGGAACTCGTTGAGGAATTAGGGTACATTCATCCCCGCACCCTCTGCTCCTCTGGTGCTAATCTCCTCACCGTACCTCATTCTCGCCTGTCCCGCCATCGACTCCCAGCCCACATCATCCCCCGGGCCTGGAATGCCCTCCCTCTGCCCATCTGCCAAGCTAGCTCTCTTCCTCCCTTCAAGGCCCTACTGAGAGCTCACCTTCTCCAGGAGGCCTTCCCAGACTGAGCCCCTTCCTTCCTCTCCCCCTCATCCCCCTCTCCATCCCCCCATCTTACCTCCTTCCCTTCCCCACAGCACCTGTATATATGTATATGTTTGTACATATTTATTACTGTATTTATTTATTTATTTATTTTACTTGTACATATCTATTCTATTTATTTTATTTTGTTAATATGTTTGGTTTTGTCTCCTCCTTTTAGACTGTGAGCCCACTGTTGGGTAGGGACTGTCTCTATATGTTGCCAATTTGTACGTCCCAAGCACTTAGTACAGTGCTCTGCACACCGTAAGCACTCAATAAATGCGATTGATGATGACAGTCAATCGATCAATCAATCAATCAAATTTATTAAGCATTTATTGTGTGCAGAGCACTGTACTAAGTGCTTGGGAGAGTACAACATAACAGAATTGGTGGACATGTTCCCAGTCCACAAGGAGTTTACAGTCTCAAGCAGGATAGTCTGGGTAGAATGTGATATGATTTCAGAAGACATGAAGAGTGTGTGTGTACGCTGTCAGTTCAGACAAGTGTACAATGCTGTGAGTTTTCTATAATGGGGGTTCTTCAAAAAATGGAACACCCCCATTATGGGAGAATTGGCTGTACTTGATTTCACAGATTCCAAATTCCTTGTTCGATTTTAGGCCTCCTTTTTTGAAAAATCTTTTCCCTAACCCAGATTGAACCCTTATAGAGATAAGGCTTGGATTTATGCTCCTCTATTAATAGCACAGAGAAATTTCTCAGAAGTACTTTTTTCTTTATACATCATCTCAGAAATGGAGAGCATATAATGAGAATGTATTCCCAACCTTAATGTAGTAATCGCCACTGGAGAGTTTCATATTTTTAATCATTTAAAGGTGTCATTTAAATATTATCTGTCCTCTATGAATATTTCATGTTCATCAAAAATTCCCAGGAAAAGTAAAAATAACACTTACATTTGTTAAAGAATGCAGTGCGAGTAATAGCACCCAAATGTTATTTCATTTTCTGTATTCTGGGTAATGGCTTCTTGTCCCACAGTTCCATTCTTGTCCCACAGTATGAGAAGCAGCGTGGCTCAGTGGAAAGAGCCCGGGCTTTGGAGTCAGAGGTCATGGGTTCAAATCCCGGCTCTGCCGATTGTCAGCTGAGTGATTTTGGGCAAGTCACTTAACTTCTCTGAGCCTCAGTTCCCTCATCTGTAAAATGGGGATTAAGACTGTGAGCCCCCTGTGTGACAATCTCATCACCTTGTAACCTCCCAAGCACTTAGAACAGTGCTCTGCACACAGTAAGCACTTAATAAATGCCATTATTATTATTATTGTTATTATTATTATTATCTAGTTATCTCAGACCCTTGAATGGAGCAAACACCAAGGGAGAATTTGTAGGGTGTATCATAAAGCAATGAGATCGAGCTGGAAACATTTTCTCTGAGTTATACTAATTACTTGGAGATGCCT
The DNA here is from genome assembly GCF_015852505.1 of Tachyglossus aculeatus. Taxonomy (NCBI): domain Eukaryota; kingdom Metazoa; phylum Chordata; class Mammalia; order Monotremata; family Tachyglossidae; genus Tachyglossus; species Tachyglossus aculeatus. The sequence continues at coordinate 25,025,339 of NC_052087.1, read as the reverse complement.
TGAGGGTATGGGAAGACCCCCTATTTCTAAATTCTATAAAATTGATCTTCTTTTCCCTTCAGCATCCATGTTTTAGTTAATGAGCATAGTGACAAATAGGATATGACCCCACCTGGAAAGTTTGTTTTGTGGCGGTAATTTTTTCAAAGAAAATTGTGTTTTAATGGGAATTTGCCCCAGGCCTCATGCTAAACACGTCTAACGTTGCCCACCATTAGCCTGTTTAGACAAAAACCAATTTTAGCAAAGCAACGTAGTGCTAGTCCCATCCCCAAAACTGTTCTTGAACCGTTGATGTTATCCATCCTCTTCCCTAGGGCCGACAGAGTATGTCAGTCTTTGCCATTCCCGTGGTCGTGGACCATAATAATAATAATGACATTTGTTAAGCACTTACTATGTGCAAAGCACTGTTCTAAGCACTGGGGAGGATACAAGGTGATCAGGTTGTCCCACGTTGGGCTCACAGTCTTAATCCCCATTTTACAGATGAGGTAACTGAGGTACAGAGAATTTAAATGACTTGCCCAAGGTCACACAGCTGACACTTGGAGGAGTCAGGATTTGAACCTATGATCTCTGGCTCCCAAGCTCCGTGCTCTTTCCATTGAGCCACACTGCCTCTCGTGCCTTCTCATGCCTTAACCCAGTGCCTGCTTGGGTCACTTCAAGGCAATACTCAAAGTCCAGAAAAACTAATGTCAGGATTATGGGGGGGTCAGGTTAGCCAGGTCTCCTGGTGGCAACTGCCAATCAAACACAGTCCTAGGCCAATCAGCAAATACACATGAGGAAGCAACTCTGGGACACTTTCCTTTCATCTTCCTGACCACTACCTGGGATTTTCCAGTCCTATTTTTTTAAGGTATTTGTTAAGAGCTGACAAAGTTCCAGGCACTGAACTAAGCACTGGAGTAGATACAAGATAATCAGGTTGGATACACTCCATGTCCCACATGGGGCTCACAGTCTTAATCCCATTTTACAGATGAGGTAATTGAGTCCCAAAGACATTAAGTGACTTGTCCAAGTTCACACACCCGATGGGTGGCAGAGCTGGGAGTCCTCCTGACTATCAAGCCTGTGCTCTATCTACTAGGCCATCCTGCTTCTCAAATCCTACCACAATCATGAGTTGCCTGATCACTGTTTATTAGCTGGATGATTAATCAGATCATATGGGTGCCATTAGAAAATAGGTGAAAACTGGAAATTCTTTTCAACTTGATGTCACTTTAGTCCTGGGAAAACCATAACAATAACATATATTTTAGACATATGATATCAAGGATATATTAGAGTTTTGAAATTTTTGGTTAAATTTATAGCAGGATCTGCCCTCCGTATAAATGTGTATGGGCTAAAGAGAAGAAACAGAATGGAAAACGATCACTGACCTGTGCAAACGTTGGCTGGTGTTTGTCAGATTTGTCCCCAAGCCCCAGCTAGGCCCAGGAGGGACTTCTTTCCCCTGAGGCATTCCCTGCATGTGGCAGGTCTAACATCTCTTAGCTGCTTCATCAGTTCGGGGATTTTCCCGATTTCAGTTCTCAAAGAAACTGATGAGCTCTGAATCTCCAGTTCTTTAACTGTGCATGTAGATAAAGGATAACACCAAAGCCTCAGTTTGCACTGAAGACTTCCTAGAGTGATCTGTAATATGAGTTAACCTGTGGTACAGTTATGACTGGCATTTGAAAATTGTACCTGTAGTACAGTGACTATGAGAGTTTGTCTAAATGTCAGTTATCAGGTACTCTTAAACTTCCTTAAACCTCCTTGAAAACCTGTAGAAATTGATATCTTTCAGGTCTGAGTGACTAATGAAGGTAGAAGACTTTTTACGTCAATTCTCAATCTGTTTGATCGTTTTCCATTAAATCCATCCTGACAAGGAGTCGGACATGAGGTATGTCCTTGAGAGGCAGAGGGACTGGTTTAGGATGTATACATTATTTGATCTTCTTTGGGTATTTGGTTTTACTGGAGAATTAGATGAAATGGTTTTGAACTTTCAATGTGTGCTAATAAAATAACATCCCTAAAGATGCTTCAGAAGAGAAAATGGCAAAGCTGAGATTTATGCCCAACTGACTCGGGCAGGTCTAACCAGCTAAATTGCCACTTGTTGCCACTGCTGTATCTTAGGAAAGCCTACCTATGAATTTGTACCCAATCCTGATGGTGAAACTGATTTAAGACTGTATAATTCTGAACCTTCAAGCTTCTTCATGAGCCAGAATCCTTCAGGGTCAGATGGAGAGGTGAAAGCTGTTCCATTTCTTAAGCTCCATTTTCATCTGCTTAGCTTTCCACTGATGTCCTCACCCTGGTAGAGAACCAGAAAACTTAAATGCGTCAGGCTTATAGGTAGCTTAATTAAAATACAGCTGCTAATTACATTTTTAAACAACCTACCCTTCTTTCCCCTCTCTGAGGATCTTGGAAAGAATTTGGAAACCGTTAAGGAAGCGGGCTGTTTGCATAAACTGTGCAGTTCCTCATTAAGGACTAAGAGTTTAGAAAGTTCCCATTTACAAACCAGAAATACTTTACAATAAGAATCATTGGGCCATGTAACCCATGGACAAAAATAAAACTAGGCTTTTCAAATGGTTTTGGAGTTGTTTCAATCTGCTCCTTCATTATAAAGGTGGTGGTTTCAGAGAACAGTACAAAGTTATGAAATTTCTCTTCATGATGGCACTGCACTCATATGAATTTTTCATAGATTTTCAGAGAGTGGAATTACAATTCTAGAGCATCTGGATGCTTCCAGCTAGAGAACAGGACAATTAATGGTTGTGATGTTTTTTCAGCCTAGAAATTGTGTTATACACATTTAGGGATGGTTTGGCCAAGACAACTACGGAAATCAACACACGTCCATGGCTCAAGATACTGAAAAAAATTCAAGTAGATCAGAGTATGGTCACTGTTTCACACACCTGATGCCCACTGCCAGTCTATGGCTCATCATTGTACTATTGGTGGGAGTGGCAAGGGCTGGGGAAGATTTCAGGCCTGTTTTTAGAATTGGAATATAAGGCTGAGTGGAAAGATTCCACCTGCACATTCTACCCCAGGAGTCAGGGAGAATTTCAAGGGAAATGAGTTGATTGGCTCATTAGTAAACTCAAGTGAGTCTGCTCTAGGATATCGTATTTTGAACAATGGCCAAATGGCCAAATGGCCACACTTCTAATCAATTAATATTGTCATAAATAACCCATGCATCGATCCAAAAGCTAGGAGGAAGTTGAATATTTGGTCATGCCCCTTCCCTAAGACCGGAGTCAGGATAGTAGGGATGAAAGGTGGCAAGGGATCGTTGCCAACTTAGGGATCCTCTTCCTTTCCTGGTAATGAGAGAGTGATGCAAGTGATTAGGCCCCTCTCTGGTCTAGCAGAGGAAAATAATTCAGAGATATAAAGCCTCTCTGCTTGCTCGAATGGTGGAGGGATGTCCATACATCAAATAATTTGTCAGTTTGAAGTAATATGTAATTTGTCAAGAGTTAAATCTGTGGATGGATTGACTTTCCTTCTAGGTTTTGTCAGCTATTTGGATTTCTAAATCATTGACTGCAAGATTTTGTTGTTTTTGAAGGTTTGTCACTTGACATTCCAACACTGGATTCATTAATACATCATTACTGATATTAATCAGCTGTCTGAGTGAGTTTTCAGGTACAGAGGTAGTCTCACATCGGGAATAACAGATGAGCTTCCGTCTTGAGATTTCAGGACCGAGTTATCTGTGCTGAGGGTTTGATTATAGTACCGGTAGTTTGTGAAATTCCACTGGCTCTCTCTTGTCTTTGCCAATCATGTTTCCACTGGGTCACAGGAATGCTCACCCAAATTAGCCCCACACAAAGGGGTAGAGGGGAAACTTCAGAGGGAGCTAGAACAGGTGAAAACCCACTCTTGAGGATGCTTTCCGCAGAGGAGAAGCAGTGTTGCCCAGTGGAAAGAACATGGGCCTGGAGATCACAGGACCTGGGTTCTAATCTCCTGGCTCTGCTTCTTTTTTTCTGTGTGGCCTTGGGCAAGTCACTTAATTTCTCTGTGCCTCAGTTACCGCCTCTGTAAAATGGGGATTAAGAGTATGAGCCCCCTGTGGGACAGGAACTGTGTCCAACCCAATTACCTTGTAGCTACCCCAGCACTTAGTACAGTGATTGGCACATAGTTAGCACCTAAGAAATGTTATCATTATCATTATTATTATTATTTTCCTGCTTAAGTATCAGGTGCATAGCTGGGGGCTCCACCTAGAACACGGCAAATCACAAAGGGCATTTCATCATCATCAATCGTATTTATTGAGCGCTTACTGTGTGCAGAGCACTGTACTAAGCGCTTGGGAAGTACAAGTTGGCAACACATAGAGACAGTCCCTACCCAACAGTGGGCTCACAGTCTAAAAGTCTAAAATTTGGGGGGACTGAAAACGAAGAGGAGGGTAGTAAAGTTGGGAAAAGAATATCTTCAGCTGTTTTAAATTATAGTTGGGATGGAATGGTCCCGGGGACAGACAGGTTGTAGGAGAAAATGTTCTAAGTTGAGGTCTAGAGACTAGGATCCCTGAGTTGGGGAAATGAGCATATGTATTGACATCAGTTTCATCACGGCACCTGACAATACTGAGGGAAGATTATAGGGAAGGTGAAACTGAAGTGATTCCCTGAAAGAGGCTGAAGGGGAATGGACCAAAGGATCCTATGCACCAGGATCCTTATGGGAACAACAAAAATTCCTAACTATTGGCTTCAGGGTTGGCTGTCAGCTGCCTCTCTCTTATCCGACCCACTCTTTCCACCCTCTGTACCCCAGCTCACATACTTCAGTCTTTCCAAACTCCTCAACTATACTCCTCTCCCATTTCTCCCATTTTCCACTTATTTCTCACATCTTTTCCCCTCAGTAAAACTTCCCTCCCCATCAAATTCAGCCCATCATATCCTCCTGCAGCTTCAAACAAGTAATCCAACAGGCCTGGTAGTCAATGGACCTGCAATCTAATCCTGGTTCTGCCACTTACCTCCTGTGTGACCTTCCGCAGATCATTTAATTTATCTGGGCCTGTTTCTCCATCTTATATTGTGAGCCCCACCTGGGTCAGGGACTGTGTCTGACCTGATTATTTTGTCTCTACCCCAGTACTTAGTACAGTGCTTGGCCCATAGCAAGCAATTAACAAATAACCATTATAATCATTAAGCCTCATTTTGGGGCTAACCCCTCTCCTTCTTAGTTACTGATCCCTTTTTGTTTTTATTTCTAATAATGCTGTTATTTTTATCATTTATGCCTGCTTGTCTCCCCAATTAAATGGTAATTGTAAGACCAGGCTTTTTACTTCTACTATAATTTTTTCAGTGACTAATGTAGTGCTATGCACACAGAAGGTACTTTATAAATCCCAGTAATGATGATGATATTGATTAAAAATTTGGTCCAGAAGGTCAGTTCTAAAAAAATAAGGAACAGGTTAAAAAATACCCAACCAGGTAGCTCTCTTCCTTGTAGTCAAACTGCCACCTATTCATGACAGAATAATTGTTAAATTGAAGATAAACTCCTCACCTTCCAGAAGTAGATGGTCATGAGTGTGTACATCCTGCCAGAGGGGCATCTCCAATGTGAAATTAGATGGAGGCAGTGATCAGAGTTCAGGCCAGGGTTGTTCCTATAATAGATGCTGAATCCAGAAGATGTTCATTCACTAATTTGTCAGCTCTTAAACCGGATTAAGGGTGACAATTAATAGAAGATCATTGCTGCCTTTGAGCAAAATATAAATATTTCAGAAAGCTGTTTAGCAGACTGGTAATGAGTATCTTCCAGCTTCACAGTTAGGGGAGATGAACAGTCAGGACAAACACTCAAGAGGATTCACAGAAGCTTGTGCTGGGGGAGATAAACATTGCTAGAGAATTGAGTGGTGGGGGACAAATGGGGGAAAGGACTTTGTAATTACAAGGGCTGTTGTAGCTGCTGTTTCTGAAAGGGAGTATGTTTGGTTTTGTTCTCTCTCTCCCCCTTTTAGACTGTGAGCCCACTATTGGGTAGGGACTGTCTCTATATGTTGCCAACTTGTACTTCCCAAGCGCTTAGTACAGTGCTCTGCACACAGTAAGCCCTCAATACATACGATTGATGACGATGATGACGATGATTACCGTGGCCTTTGTGCTTCCTTGTCTATGGAACGGGAAGGATGACACAGCACCGTCCCAGGGGACTTCTCACAGGTGGATGGGATTACCTGAATAGATTTCCACCCAGTCTTGTGGAGGGCTCTGTGGACCGAGAAGTAAAGGGTTAAGGGAAATAGGGCTCAAAATAGTAATAATAATTATGGTATTTAAGTCCTTACTATGAGCTAGGCACTCAACTGAGCCCTGGGGTGGGTATAAGCAAACCAGGTTGGACACAGCCCCTGCCCTCACAGGGTTCACAGTCTCAATCCCTATTTTACATATGAGGGAACTGAGTCACAGAGAAGTAAAATGACTTGCCCAAGGTAACACAGCAGACAAATGGCAGACTCGGGATTAGAACCCACGTGCTCTGACTCCTAAACCCGTGTTCTCGCCATTAGGCCATGCTGCTTCTCAAGCAATTAAAATAGTGCATGGCTTCTATTACACTGGGTAAAATGCAAAAACCAATCAATCAATCAGTAGTATTAATCAGTAGTATTAATTAATATTCATTTATTCATTCAATCATATTTATTGAGCGTTTAATGTTTGGAGCACTGTACTAAGAGCTTAGGAAGTACAGTCCAGCAGCAGATGGAGACAATTCCTGCCCACAAAGGGCTCACAGTCTAGAAATTCATGGATCAAAGTCCAAATTTACTAGGGGGAACAGTGAGGAGTGTATGACTCAGAGCCACTTCACACTGTTCCTCTAGACGTTCTTGCTGCCTCTGCTGAAAGTAACACACTAGCCTTGGTGAACCACTGGTCTGACTTAATAATGACATCATTACTGTTATCAACAGCATTTTTTTGTGAACTCACTACACTATTCTTTACTAAGTGCTTTCTAGGGTTGTCCAGAAATAGACTCGATCTTTGTCCTTGAGTTTATAATCTACTGAGGAAGGAAAAGATACACAAATTAATATACATGAACTGATAAATATGGTGGTTCTTCTGGAGCTCCAGGGAAATCTCATTCAGGATCCACATCGGAACATTAGAGAATCACATCATCATCATCATCATATCTTCTTGTTTGATTTCAGAAACTTGTAGTCATAAAATTATGGTCCATTATGTAATTTACCCCAACTAAAATATTGTTTAAAATATGTATTTTAGGATGAATCCATTAGGTATCCTAACATTCTGTAATTATAGTGTAGTTAGAATTCTGAATGAACACTCAAATTAAATTACTCCTTTTTTATTTTACATGTGTTTCAGTGTCTTAATCAAATTCAACTGATTGCACTTGAATGTTCCAGCCAGCCTTCATTATTTATATTAATGAAAAGTATTTAAAATCAGATAGCATAATTTTCCCTTTTATATATTTAAAACAGATTTATAATAGCTATTAGGGAGCAAATCAAGATAAGCTATGCAAGCAAAATTTAAACTGCATAGTATTTATGAATTGCCCCAAAATAAAATTCACACAAACTATTTTTACTAGATTTTTTCTGATTATTATCTAGAACTACATAGCTGATTTTTCATGTTTATTTTCCAAAATTACTATACTGTCACTCTTTGAAATTTGATTGACTTTAACAAGAATACAGGCATATAGATGGGATCTTCTCTAATCAAATTATTTTCTTTGGGACCCTGAAAAATGATTTGGTTAATTCCTCTTATTTAAATTGTTGAAATGAGTCTTTTATTAATAAGCATGAAAATTCCATGGTCACAGGTAGAGAATTTCTCATACTGGAATTACGGTGCCTGGGTGTGGTTGCCCTGGTTCATTCGTTCATTCAGTCCTATGTATTGAGCTCTTACTATGTGCGGAGTGCTGTACTAAGATCTTGGGAGGGTACAATGCAACAGTAATAATAATAATAATAATAATAATAATAATAATAATGTTGGTATTTGTTAAGCGCTTACTATGTGCCAAGCACTAAGTCCTGGGGTGATACAAGGTAATTAAGGTTGTCCCACGTGGGGCTCACAGTCTTAATCCCCATTTTCACCTCCTCCAGGAGGCCTTCCCAGACTGAGCCCCTTCCTTCCTCTCCCCCTCGTCCCCCTCTCCATCCCCCCATCTTACCTCCTTCGCTTCCCCACAGCACCTGTATATATGTATATATGGTTGTACATATTTTTTACTCTATTTATTTATTTATTTATTTATTTTACTTGTACATTTCTATCCTATTTATTTTATTTTGTTGGTTTGGTTCTGTTCTCTGTCTCCCCCTTTTAGACTGTGAGCCCACTGTTGGGTAGGGACTGTCTCTATGTGTTGCCAATTTGTACTTCCCAAGCGCTTAGTACAGTGCTCTGCACATAGTAAGCGCTCAATAAATACGATTGATTGATTGATTGATTGATTTTACAGATGAGGCACAGAGAAGTTAAGTGACCTGCCCAAAGTCACACAGCTGACAAGTGGCAGAGCCGGGATTAGAACCCATGACCTCTGACTCCCAAGCCCAGGCTCTTTCCACTGAGCCACACTGTTTCTCTAAAGAGACTGTAAGCTTCTCAAACCAAAAGGGGTAAGTGTTTGTGATCCTGGAAGAAGTAGACTACTCTTCACATTGGAGGACAGTGGAGGGATAGCCCTTATCCTATCCCCCCTTGATTACTGCATCAGCCTTTTTGCTCACCTCCCTGCCTCATGTCTCTCCCCACTTCAGTCCACACTTCACTCTGCTGCCTGGATCATTTTTCTTCAAAACCATTTGGTGTGTTTTCCTACTCAAGAACCTCCAATAGTTGCCCATCCATCTCTGTATCAGACATAAACTCCTTACCATAGGCTTCAAAGCACTCGATCATCTTGCCTCCTCCTACCTTACATCCCTGATTTCCAATTCTCACCTACTCACTGTATCTCAGTCTCATGTATTTTGCTGCCAACCTTTTGTCCATGTCCTGCTTCTGGCCTGAAATTCCTTCCCTCTTCATATCCGACAGACGATCACTCTTCCCACCTTCAAAGCCTTACTGAAAGCAAATCTCCTTGAAGAGGCCTTCCCCGACTAAGCCCTCATTTCCTCTTCCTCCACACTCTTGTGAACTTGGATTTGCACCCCTTATTCACCCCTCCCTTATGTACATATGTACATATACATATATAGACACATATATATTATATATATATGTAATATACATAACTTTATTATATTGTCTGTCTCCCCCTATAAGCTGTAACCTCATTGTGGGCAGGGAACATGTCTACCTATTCTGTTATGCTGTACTCTCCCAAGTACAGCATTCTGCACACAATAAGTAAATGTGAGAAGCAGCATGGCTCAGTGGAAAGAGCACGGGCTTTGGAGTCAGAGGTCATGGGTTCAAATACCGGTTCTGCCACTTGTCAGCTGTGTGACTGTGGGCAACTCATTTTACTTCTCTGGGCCTCAGTTACCTCATCTGTAAAATGGGGGTAAAGACTGTGAGACCCCCGTGGGACAACCTGATCACATTGTAACCTCCCCAGTGCTTAGAACAGTGCTTGGCACATAGTAAGGGCTTACTAAATTCCATTATTATTATAATGATTGATTAATTGGATGAGTGGTGGTGATTTTCACTTTTTCCAGCACAGCCTCTGGACTGATTAGGTAATCAAACCCTGAAGCCCAGGCCATCACAGAATCCCAGGAATTGAGTCTATGGAGTCATGTCAGGAATAATGGAGCTGGCGATCATCAAGGAGCTAATATCCCAACTTTCTGCTAATGATGCTGCCGAAGGGTTGTGAGAGCCTCTGATCATGATCCTGCCCTGAAGTGAAAGCCCAGTAGCAGCTTAGGTGGTGGTCCCATTAGGAGAAAAGCCCAAGATCATTTAGCACTATAGAAAAACTACAACAACTGAAGGGCAGTACCAATGGGATGCTCAGAGAGAATTCATCCAGCTGGGTCCCCAGAAAATGGCAAAGGGCAGAATGGAGTTAAAATTCTAGTGAGTGAAGAGTAGCACTTGAAAACCCTGAGGAAAGGGCAGTTCATCTGACTATATTTCTATAAAAGCCGTGACAACCTGAAACAGTTGCCCTCTCTTGCCTTTTGATCAGTCCCCTTATTACACGCCCGCACTGTCCCCCAGGCAAAAACTTAAAGTTGTTATGTCACAGCGGCTGGGGTGAGGGGAGGGGGAACTCTTCACACTTGAACTGAGAAGTCACCTCACAAAATACCTTTTTTAATAAGCACCATCTACTGTGGCCTGGGTCATTCATCTTTTCCTGGGTCATTTTTCAAAGCATCAACTCCTTTAAGAAATAAAAAGTTTTGTTCCTGGCAGCTTACAGGAAAGCTGAATGTCCCAAGAGGGCGAGTCTAAATAGGATGTGCACACTTCTATCCTTATTCCCTGGCCAAGGGCAGAATGTGAGGGCTTCCCCTTCATTCCTGGGAGGAAAGGAGAGACTCCCCTTGTGTCCGACTCTAGCCGATGTGATAAATCAACCTAGACATACTGCCACACTGTCTGTGGACTAATAATCTGCTCCCTCGATGTCCCATGGCACTCAGATGGGCACTGTGGTAGATTGTGGTGGACATATAAGTGTCTACGTGGGACACTTATCAAGGGGTTGTCATAAGTGATTAGAGATGCTGAGAGAACAGTGCCAGGAAGTATCTGGCTGACGACTTAAGAGGCACCTAGTAAGCACAAAAAATAATCTTGGAACTGTGCATCTAGTGCCTGGTGTTAGTGAGTGTGCTACCACCTGTCATGTACCAGGAATTAAAATCTCCTATTGTTAGTGACTCTCAAACTATGATTTAGTGAACATTATTCTTTAAAATGATCACTTATCCCCAAACCCCCATCTCACACACACACACACACACACACACACACACACACACACACACACACACACACACACACATATACACACACACAGCCTAGTGGCAAGAAGCAGCAGCATGGCTCAGTGAAAAGAGCACGGGCTTTGGAATCAGAGGTCATGGGTTCAAATTCTGGCTCCACCAACTGTCAGCTGTGTGACTTTGGGCAAGTCACTTAACTTCTCTGGGACTCAGTTACCTCATCTGTAAAATGGGGATTAAGACTGTGAACCCCCCGTGGGACAACCTGATCACTTTGTAACGTCCCCAGTGCTTAGAACAGTGCTTTGCTCATCGTAAGTGCTTAAAAAATGCCATCATTATTATTATTATTAAGAACATGGGCTTGGGAGTTAGAGGACATGGGTTCTAATCCCGAGTCCGCCATTTATCTGCTGTGTGACCTTGGGCAAGTCACTTAACTTCTCTGTGCCTCAGTTATTCCATCTGTTAAATGGGGATTAAGACTGTGAGCCCCACATAGGACAACCTGATTACTTTGTGTTTACCCAGTGCTTAGAACTGGTTCTTCTGTCTTTGAGGCTGCAAAGAGAGGGGCAGAGTTGGAGAGGGGCCTATGCTACTGAGAGGGGAGAGTACTGAGACCCTAGTCATTGTTATGATTATGAGTAGCAGCAGCAATACATGTAGAGGGCCTATTACGTGTGGTATGCTCTACTACAAATATTCAGAATTCATTTAAGGTTTTTTTTAAGTATTAAGTGCTTACTACGTGCCAGGCACTGTACTAAGTAGAAGTCATTGTGCTAAATCCTGGGTAGATATAAGCACATTGGATTAGACACAGCTCTTGTCCCAGGTGGGGCTCACAGTTTCAATCCTCATTTTTCAGATGAGGTAACTGAAGCACAGAGAAGTGAAGTGACTCACTCAAGGTCATAGCAGACGTGGTGGAGCCGGGATTAGAACCCATGACCTTCTGACTCCCAGGACTGTGCTCTATCCACTATATCATTCTGCTTCCCAGTTTCAGTATTTCAAAGATTCATAGAGATTGTGTCCTCAACAAATACCTGAAATTAAGCTCTTCATCAGTATGGAGCTATCAGTTAATCAATGAATCAATCAATGAGGTGTATTGAGCACTTACTCTGTGCAGAGCACTGTACTAATCACTTGGGAGAGTACAACATGTCAGAGTTGGTAGACACAATCCCTTTCCACAAGGATCTTACAGTCTAGAGGGAGGGGCAGACATTAAAATTATGGATATGAACATAATTGTTGTGGAGCTGAGAGTGGGGTGAATGTCAGTTGCCTTCTGTATCAATCAATCAGTGGTATTTATTGAGCACTCCCTGTGTGTAGAGCACTGTACTTGGTGCTGGGGAAAGTACGATGCAAGAGCCACTTGTCTGCTGTGTGACCTAGGGCAAATCACTTAACTTCTCTGTGCCTCGGTTACCTCATCTGTAAAATGGGGATTAAGACTGTGAGCCCTATGTGGGATGTGAACTCTGTCCGACCTGATTAGCTTGTATCTACCCCAGTGCTTAGGGCAGAGCTTGACACATGGTAAGAGCTTAAAACATGCCATCATCGTTATCAGCCCAGTTGCTACATGCGATCCCTTCCCACAAGCAGCTTACATTCTAGAAGGAGCTTACAATCCAGAGTTTCATCTATATCAAGCTCCTTGCTGTGGTTCCTCAATTCCCTGCTCACTGGAATAGTAACAGACACCTCCTTCCCCCCAGGACACCAGATAGCCAAGCTTTTATTAGGTAACCGTAATATTATAGTTCATTATTTCAGCCCCTAAATTACCACTTATTAATTGCCTTTTTGTTCACACATTTGTTCAGAGTTGGATACAATTTTATGAGTGCTTGTTGAATGTGAACTTGTGAAATATTTACATCTTATTCCCACAGGGATTACAAAAGTGTCCAAGAGAAATTAGTTCAAGCTTCCCATTTCCTTGTCCTAATAGAAAAATTTTGAAAAAGTTTTATCTAGGAGCGTGTAACATCTTATCAGTACGGATTGTATGAGAAGCAGCGTGGGCTAGTGGATAGAGTTCGGGCCTGGGAGTTAGAAGGGCCTGGGTTCTTATTCTGCCTACACCATTTGTCTGCTTTGTGACCTTGGGCAAGTCATTTCACTTCTCTGTGCCTCAGTTACCTCATCTGTACAATGGAGATTAAGGCCCTGAGCCCCATGTAGGACTTGGGCTGCGTCCAACCTGATCAACTTGTATCTGCCCCAGTGCTTAGTTCAGTGCCGGACAAATAGTAAGTGCTTAACAAATACCATTAAAAACCCCAAAACTGTAGAAAAGCATAATGAGTGTATTTTATTGTCTCCTTTACCCAAACAGCATCAGTTTAACTTTGTGGCTTACTTTTTTTTCTTCCTTGGCTCTTTAAATTAAATTACCTTGTATAAATTTTCTTAAAAATGTATTTTAAGTTCTCCATTTATATACAGCATCCATTCATCCACAGTGCTATGAGCACAGCAGAATAAATATTCAACTATGCAACCCCTATTAACACAAATGAGAATCATGTCACTAATTTTCTCAGCATGGCATGAGTGTTTACCTTGAGGGGATTAGACATAAAAATTACCACCATGATAAATGAAAACAGCTTCAAAAATGTTTTATTCTTTCAGAGAAAGAGAACCGCCCTGACCCTTTTCACTCCTTGATCTCTGGTCAAGTCTCAAGGGAAAATGAGTTTACTCTGACCCTACTCAGCTTTCATCTGCCTCATAAAGCAACATTGATTTGATAAATGTGCTGGCAAAATTCCAGGTCAGGAACCGTAGGGATTGTAGCAACCTATAAGGTTTACAGTATCGAGGGAAACGTGGGTGATGTTTCCATTCCTGAGATCAATAACCCCAGAGAAGCCAGAGATGTAAGGCTCTCTAGTGGGTCACCAAAAGGGTTGTGGGGAAGGCTAGCACAGGTGGAGTGAATTGTATATTGATCTTGCTCATTAATTGTCAGCTCCTCCAAGGAGGGGATTGTATTTTCTACTTCCTCTGGGCTTCTGCAATGTATGCCTGGGACAGTGTTCTGCGTACAGTAAGGCACCTGTGAATAGTTAATAGCCAAATATGCTACTTTGACCCACCCCTCTGGTCTGGGACATTGCTGTATATATTTTGCCACCATATCCCAGCAAATGCACTGAATGGTCTCTTAGTAGTCTGGAAGAGTAAAGATTCCTCCCAAAGTGCCTAACAGTTGTTAGTTGATATCTACTCTCTCCCCATTAGAGCGTAAGCTACTTAAGTGCCAGGATCACACCTTTCATTTCTTTTCTCTGGAAATATATTCATCTTAATGGGCCCTCCAGTGATGAAACAATGAAATGGGTAGCACTGAGGGATTGGGTTGATCTTCAAGAAAAGACTTGACAAACCCCATATCCTGGAGGACAGGAGACTGGATGAGATAAGGTTGAGCTGACTATGGGCTCAGTTGTTCAATGTTATAAATAGACAGTTGGTCAATTGATTGTATTTACTGAGCACTTACTGTATGCATAGTACTATACTAAGCACTTGAGAGATTACATTATAAAAATAAAGAGACACATTCTCTGCCCACAGTGAGCTTTCAATCTATAGGGGGAGACAGACTTTAGTATAAATAAATAAATTAGAAATATGTACATTAGTGCTTTGGGGCTGAAGGGGGGATGAATAAAGGGAGCAAGTCAGGGTGGCGCAAGAGGGAGTGGGAGAAGAGGAAAGGAGGGTTTAGTCGGGGAAAGTCTCTTGGAGATGTGCCTTCAATAAGGCTTTGAAGGTGGGAGAGAATAATTGTCTGTTGGATATAAAGAGGAAGGATGTTCCAGGCCAGAGGTGGAATGTGGGCAAGAGGTTGGCAGTGAGATAGACAAGATTGACGTCTGGTGAGAAGGTTAGCTTAATTAGCTCTGCAGAAGTAGGCATTCTTTCTAAATACAACATTAACAGTGATTTTTCTCTTGGAATTGAGAAGAAATGTCCACTGGGTTACCTACTTAGATAAAAGAACTGGAAGCTGGCTCTATGACAGGGCCCTGGGCCATAGCCCTCGCCTGATCCTGGCTTCAGCAGGCAATGGACACTCCAGATCAAGCCTGACACTTGACTTCAGGGGGGTTCAAGCTCCCAGATAACCCCGACCCCTTTCTCATGTGTGTCTTCTTCACTCTGCATCTTCACATTTCCCCTCCCCAATATGTTGCAAGTCTGCCGCTCTACCTGCCCAGCTCTGGGGCAGTAAATAATTCCCATTTTGTATCCAAACTTCCTTTTCTTTTGCCCCTGTCCTAGGGACCCCACCCAAGTTTGGTCCTGATCTCAGAAAGAAAGCTTAGTACCAGTGGTTCATTATGGATGAGGAGCAAATTCTGTGTCAGTATCCAGAGCCCTCAGTGCACAGTGAGATAGAATAGATTGAACAGGCCTGGATTTATACCGTCCTCTCTATTCCCATGGTAATGGAGAGAAAATTGAACAGGGCACCTTCAACTCTGACTTGACCACGCCATTGTGAAAGAAGCTAAGGATCAAGGTGAACTGATCAGAGCAGCCAAATTTCCTTAGTAGCTACTAGAGTCCATATCTATTGATGGTGTCAAATGCTTTGGTAAGGTTACTGAAAGCAGCACGTAGGTGTTGATATGACTTCTTGTGCTACTTTTTCTAAATCTATGAGGCTGCATAAATTTTATTTTCTGTGCTCTATTTTGGTCTGCAGCCACATTGTCATTTAGGTTTTACATAGTTGACTGCTTTTCTGTAGTCCGCTCAGAACAGTTCTTGCAGGCAATGGAAAGCAGTGATTTTTACCTAGTAGTTTCCATCATCAGCTCTCTCCTCCTTTTTTCTTGAAGATGTTGATTTATGGTGGCATTTTTGAAGTCCTGTGGCACTTCTTCAGCATTCCATAGGTGGAAGAAGGGCTCACATGTGTTTTAGACAATTGGATCCCCTTCTCGTTGGTAGGTTTTTGCAGGAATGACATCACATCCAGATGCTTTACCATTTTTCAAGGCTTTGTGGTGGTTGTTTCTTTTATATTTGGAGCTAACACCAGGGCTCTGGATTTTGGTCAGTTTTCTATGATCTAATACAGGGTCCAAGGGCTAAAAAAGAGCCCTTGAGGAAAAAATGTCCTGGTGCGACTCCACTTAAACTTTTTTTTGTAGGATTTTGTAAGTCCATACAACCTACATGCTTTGTCACCTCTCTGAACATTTGGATATACAGCATAATGCAGCCCAGTTATTTTCATTTTTTTACTTATCCTGTTGGGTCCATTAGTTTAAATCTCTCTCAAGGCAGTATCCTAAAATTATCATTTTGAAGTTATTTACTAGCTAGAAGGCACTTCGATGAGTTGTTCATTCCAGTTTGTTCAGATCAATTCAAGACAGTGATATCACTTGCAACACATATTCTAATTAAAGTCATAAAATCATGGGATTCTAAGGCTCAGACCATGGCATTCAATCGTACGCCTTCAGGCTGGAATAGATATACCGCTCAAGGCACTTAAAACTCTCTCTAATTATTTAAAGTCTCACACTCTTCCAGTGACTCCTGGCTCTCACTTGAGGATTTTTTTTTCCTTTTCTCCTGTAAGAATAAGTAATCAGTCAATGGTATTTATTGAATGCTTTTTTGCTCATAGCACTATGGACTTGCCAAGACACAATCCCTGTCCTCAAGGATCTAACAGTCTAGTGCGGAGACAGGTGTTAAAATAAATTACAGTAAGGGGCAGTAACAAAGGATATGGACATGTACATAAGAGCTGTGGGGATCAAAATGCTTAAGGGGTACCAAACCAAGTGCTTAGGAGACGCAAAAGGGAGGGAGAATAGGGTGTGGGAGATGAGAGGTTAGTCAAGGTTGGCTTTCTCAAGGAGATATTACTTTAGTAGGGCTTTGAAGATGGAGAGAGTGGTGGTCTGTTCGATATGAAGGAGGAATTTCCAAGCAGGAGGGAAGAGTTTGAGCAAGGGGTTGATGGTGAAAGAGATGTGATTGAGGCACAGTAAAGTAAGTTGATTTCAGAAGGACAAAGTACATGGGCAGGATTATAGTGGGTGAACAGCATGGTTAGGTAGCAAATAGATAGCTGACTGAATGCCTTAAAGTCACTGGTGAGGAGTTTCTTTATGATGTGGTGATGGATCGGCAATTTTTTGAGGTCTTTAGGGAGTGGGAAGATATGCACGGAATTAGTTTTTTCAGAAAAATGATCCAGGCAGCAGGGTGAAATATGGACTGGAGTGGGGAGAGGCTGGCGGCAAGAAGGTCATTGAGGAGGCTGATGTAGTAATCAATTGGGATATAGCGAGTGCTTGGATGAATAGGGTAACACTTTGGATTGAGAATAAGGGGGCTGTCAAAACCTCAAAGTGATCTAGGTAGTTCTCTCTTACTATTCCTACCTTACAAGCAGCGTGGTTTAGTGGAAAGAGTATGGACTTTGGAGTCAGAGATCATGGGTTCAAATCCCGGTTCCGCCAATTGTCAGCTGTGTGACTTTGGGCAAGTCACTTCACTTCTCTGGGCTTCAGTTACCTCATCTGTAAAATGGGGATTAAGACAGTGAGCCCCATGTGGGACAACCTGATCACCTTGTATCCCCCCCATTCTTAGAACAGTGCTTTGAACATAACAAGCACTTAACAAATGCCATTATTATTATTATTATTCCCAGGTAGAAAAAAAATTCATGGTATTTGCTAAGCACTTACTATGTGCCAGTCACTGTTCTAAGCGCTTAGGGTATTTACAAGATAACTGGGTTGGACACAGTCCCTGTATGACATGGTGCTCAGTCTTAATCCCCATTTTACAGATGAGGGAATTGAGGCACAGAGAAGTGCAGTGACTTGCCCAAGGTCACATAGCAGAAAAGTGGCAGAGCCAGGATTAGAATCCATGACTTTCTAACTCCCAGGCACATTCTTTGTCCACTATACCATACTGCTTCCCTGCATAGATTGGTCATGAGGATTCACTCAAGCTCTGACACAGTGAATGCTATTGCCCCATCTTTTGAAAGGTGTTCATGTTCAGTTCTACAGAATTGCATGGGGCAAAGAGGCAATTTAATAATAATAATAATAATAATAATAATAATAATAATAATTGTATTTGTTAAGCACTTACTATGTGTGAAGAACTCTTCTAAGAACTGAGGAAGATAAAAGGTAATCAGGTTGTCCCACGTGGGGCTCACAGTCTTAATCCCCATTTTATAGATGAGGTAACTGAGGCACAGAGAAGTTAAGTGACTTGCCCACAGTCACCCAGCAGACAAGTGGTGGAGCCGGGATTAGAACCCATGTTCTCTGACTCCCAAGCCCATGTTCTTGCCACTGGACCAAGTGCAGGTCACCCTCACATTCTAGTTTACAAATCTTTCCCCACCTCCCAAACCTCACTGTGCATTAGGGACCATGGGGCTTACTATGCACTAATGTTATGTCTGGGTTCCTAAAAACTAAATGTTTGTAATATGGGACTGAGTCTCTGACACTAACTTATACCTTGAGAACATGGTCTAATTGTTTTTTCAAGCATTAGTTTTCTCCTGTCAAGGAAATAGCAAATAGAAAACAGAAGAAAAAGTGATGATTTCTTCTGAAAGGCCAATCAGTTATTATAAAAGGTAACTGTAAAAATATAGGAATGAGTGATGAAGAGTTATTTGTAATCAAGTCATTTGTAATCACTTTGATTTGCATGTTAGGTTTTCTACTTTTAATCAATAATTGCTTACCACAAAGTTTGGATAAGCATCTTGAGATTGATTCTCAAAATAAATCTGCATTTGATAATTAACGTTTTCTACACATCAGCCACTATTTAGGGTGGGAGGGAGGGTTAGATGGGCAATTGGATCCTGTCCAAAGATGAGTCATCATCATCACTGTCATCATCATCAGTGGTATTTACTGAGTGCTAACTGCATGCAGAGCATTGTACTATTCATTCATTCGTTCATTCATTCAATCAATCGTATTTATTGAGCACTTACTGTGTGAAGAGCACTGTACTAAGTTTTTGGAAAGTACCGTTTGGCAACAGATAGAGACAGTCCCTTCCCAACAACGGGCTCACTGTCTAGGAGGGGGAGACAGACAACAAAACAAGTAGACAGGTGTCAATATCATCAAAATAGATAAATAGAATTATAGATACATGCACATCATTAATAAAATAAAGTAATAAATATGTACAAATATACACAAGTATTGTGGGAGGGGAAAAGGGTAGGACAGAGGGAAGCAGTGGGGGCGATGGGGAGGGGAGGAGGAGCAGAGGAAAAAGGGGGGGTCAGTCTGGGAAGGCCTCCTGGAGGAGGTGAGCTCTCAGTAGGGCTTTGAAGGGAGGAAGAGAGCTAGCTTGGCGGATGTGCGGAGGGAGGGCATTCCAGGCCAGGGGGAGGACGTGGGCCGGGGGTCGACGGCGGGACAGGCGAGAACGAGGCACAGTGAGGAGGTTAGCGGCAGAGGAGCGGAGGGTGCCGGCTCGGCTGGAGAAAGAGAGAAGGGAGGTGAGGTAGGAGGGGGCAAGGTGATGGAGAGCTTTGAAGCCGAGAGTGAGGAGTTTTTGCTTCATGTGAAGGTTGATAGGCAACCACTGGAGATTTTTGAGGAGGGGAGTGACATGCCCAGAGCACTTCTGTAGAAAGATAATCCAGGCAGCAGAGTGAAGTAGAGTGAAGCAGGAAGAGACAGAAGGATGGGAGATGGGAGCGCTTGGGTGAGTAATAATAATAATAATGATAATGGCATTTATTAAGCACTTACTAGACTGTGAGCCCACTGTTGGGTAGGGACTGTCTCTATATGTTGCCAACTTGTACTTCCCAAGCGCTTAGTACAGTGCTCTGCACACAGTAAGCACTCAATAAATACGATTGATTGATTGATTGCAAAGCACTGTTCTAAGCACTGGAGAGGTTACAAGGTGATCAGGTTGCCCATGGGGGGCTCACAGCCTTAATCCCCATTTTCCAGATGAGGGAACTGAGGCATAGAGAAGTGAAGTGACTTGCCCAAAGTCACACAGCTGACAATTGGCGGAGCCGGGATTTGAATCCATGCCCTCTGACTCCAAAGCCTGTGCTCTTTCCACTAAGCCACGCTGCTTCTCTACAGTACAATACAACAGAATTCGTAGACGTGTTCCCTGCCCACATTGAGCCTAGAGTAACAAGCATCAAGTATCAGGTTTCTTCTTTCAGAAATGATTCCTTATTCAGAGGGCACAGATTTATTGAAGAATAAGAAAAAAGAAACAACTTAGTGTTAAACCAGAAGGCCTCCAGCACAATATCCACTCAGCAAGCAACACCTGTCATTTTAGTATCAGCATGGAGTAGATCTAATTATTCGTTCACATTCCTAACAAATCCTCCCCTGGTTATCCAACAGCAAGAGACATCCCGTGTGCAAACAGATTTGAGATTGTTGCCTGGGTCCTTTGGCAGGCCACTGTCCCAAATTCAGGATGACGGTTTTTACATGTGAGAAGCAGCGTGGCTCAGTGAAAAGAGCACAGGCTTGGGAGCCAGAGGTCATGGGTTCTAATCCTGGTTCCCCCACGTGTCTTCTGTGTGACTTCGGGCAAGTCACGTAACTTCTCTGGGCCTCAGTTCCCTCATCTGTAAAATGGGGATGAAGACGGTGAGCCCCACATGGGACATTCTGATCCCCTTTTATCCCCCACGCCCCCAGCTCTTAGAACAGTGCTTCACACATAGTAAGTGCTTAATAAATGCCATTATTATTATTATTATTGCTCTACCTGCAGTTTGTGTGAGTGCCACCCAGAGGGCTGAGCCACGTTGGTCACTTCCCTTCGGCTCACAGGGTCTATTGTGTAGGCTTAGTGTGCACTTGTATGTTTTATAAGCTTGCCATGACCTTTCTTGCAACATGAAATTAGTCATCTCTGCCACTGTGCAGGGTTAGTTGTCATGGTGATGCCACAGGTCAGCTTTTAGGCAGTAAGCTTCACCCACATCTCATTGGGGTTTCCAACTGGTGCCATTGTCTGAGGCTTCCTTAGCACTTTGCACGCAATCTACTTTATCGCCATTCTCTTGGTGGGATGGTTACCTTGGAAACCTTCCCACGGGGGCACCTCACTGTATGTTTGTACATATTTATTACTCTATTTATTTATTTTATTTGTACATATCTATTCTATTTTATTTTGTTAGTATGTTTGGTTTTGTCTCTGTCTCCCCTTTTTAGACTGTGAGCCCACTGTTGGGTAAGGACTGTCTCTATATGTTGTCAACATGTAATTCCCAAGCGCTTAGTACAGTGCTCTGCACACAGTAAGTGCTCAATAAATACGATTGATTGATTGATTGATTCCCCAACACAGCCCATTTTCTTCCCCAGCTAAGTCCTTCTATGGTAGCTTTAGGCACTTAGGAAGGGACTTTCACTCTTTCATTCGTTCATTCAATCGTATTTATTGAGCACTTACTGTGTGCAGAGCACTGTACTAAGCGCTTGGGAAGTACAAGTCGGCAACATAATAGAGACTGTCCCTACCCAACAACGGGCTCACAGTTTGGAAGGGGGAGACAGACAACAAAACAAAACATGTAGACAGGTGACAAAACATGTAGACAGGTATTCAAAATGGTCAGAAGAAATAGAATTAAAGGTATACGCACATCATTAACAAAATAAATAGAATAGTAAATATGTACTTTCAAGCTCCAAAGTGTGCATTTACTGCAGTGATTTTTACAGAAGCTTGCAGTTATTACCAGCTGATACCTGAGCATTATTACTCCGTAATATGAAAGGGAGATTTGTGCAAGTACTTAGGAGAATTGAGCTTGTTTCTGAAATCCTCCAAGTGCCTAGTACTCCTCGCTCCCTGGTAGTAAATTCGACACATGATTCTGGATTCTGGTGTAAATATGTCAACTGATAGAAGCTATGACACCGTTCATCATAAATCATTAATTAAAACCATCTTCAAGTTATTCCACTTTCATTCTTGGGAACATTAAATTGTATTTCCTTTTTTGCAACCTGAGACTCAGCAACAATCAGGTCCTTGCTCTCCCTCCACCTTTTGACACAACCACTTCAGAGTCACAGTGGCTATCTCCTTTGGTCCTGTAAGGATGCATACAAAGATTGGCACAAATGAACAAAGCTGTGCCTAGAATAATAATTTGTGTAGACTCAGCAGAAGCTATTCTTTAGCACATCTGTGTTTGAATTTGCAGTCACACCAAGTGAACTCCCCTCTTTCCCTCTGACACAGCCACTGCAGATTGTGAATTATGGCTAAATACCAAAGTGTTATTTAATGCAACCTAGAAAGAATGGAGTGAATGATAGCCCATTACCACTTCACACCCAGAGATCATTCTCCAAGTTCAAGGCTATTCTCTTAGCCATGCCAGAAAAATTACACAGGCGCTACTAGTTTTTATAACCCCCTCAGGCAATGCTGAAGCTATAAACATGATGGGAATGAAGTCTCTCCATGTGTATCTAATAGCACCGAAGAGAGCAGCTAGTATCAGTGCTGACACAGTGTTCGACTTATGTTAAAGGTTTAACGTATTACCTAGCTCTCATTCTGTGAGATGGAAACTATGTGGAATAAGGGTGAGTGGCTTTGGCAGTCCCTCGGAGATGTAAGTGATGTTTCCATGTTCAAACTTCAGCTAGATGTTCATATTGGACTTTGAAGGGATCTCAGCACTCAGGGCAGGCCCAAAACAGAAATATCACCAAGTCTGAGGGATGGGGAAGGTTCTTCAGAGAGAGGTGGCTACTCCTGCGTCCAATAAATTGATGGTATTGATCGAGTGCTCTCTGTGTACAGAACACAAGTACTGCCTTAAGTTCTTGGGAGTCTATGATGTGACTGAGTTGTTCCTGCCCTCAAGGTGCCTCTTGCTTCCTCACTAGCCTGGTATAAGATTTCTCCATTTGTTCTATCCCAAGAAGTGAAAGTGCTTTCCTTGTCACCCAGATTGCAAGTCATTGTTTTGAAAATTTGGTTTGTAGTTACCATATGGATTTGCTCAATTTCGACTCCCATATCTTTATGTTACACTTAACCGCCCCCAACCCCCACCCTACCACTATCACCAATGGAAAACAACAGACCACCACAGTCAGTTTATATTTTTCTCTTGTGTGGCATCATTCTTCTCGCTCCAGTAGAGAGTCCTCATCTTAAAGACAAGGGGTGGATATTGTTAAATTTTGTATTAATGCTGGAAGCCTATACCCAAGGGTTAAGCAAAGTTACTTAAATGTTGTTATGTAGGATAAAAGACCAATCAATCAGAACAGTGTCAGAACAGTGCTTAGCACATAGTAAGTGCTTAATAAATGCCATTAACAAATCAAAAGTATTTATTTTTATTGTATGCCTACTTTAGTCAGAGTCCAGAATTTAGCATTTCAGAGAGTGCATCAGAAGCAAAAATGACCTGAAGGGCCTTACTACCTAGTGGTGGTAACAGACAGACATTTAGAAATAGTGGGAGCAGGCGGGAGAACAAGGATACAAATGGTAGTAACACAAATATGTCAGAATGAAATGGGTGAATGAAAATTTAATGTACAATTGAGTAAATAATAATAATAATAATGTGGGTATTTGTTAAGCACTTACTATGTTCAAAGCACTGTTCTAAGCACTGGGGGGACACAAGGTGATCAGGTTGTCCCTTGTGGGGCTCACAGTCTTAATCCCCATTTTACGGATGAGGTAACTGAGGCACAGAGAAGTGAAGTGACTTCCCCAAGGTCACATAGCAGACAAATGGTGGAGCCGGGATTAAAACTCATGACCTCTGACTCCCAAGCCCGTGCTCTTTCCAATGAGCCATGCTGCTTCTCAATAGTAAATAAACAGTAGGAGTGATAGTATTTATTGTTTTTATAGTATGCAGAGGGCTGTACTAAGCACTGGGAAGCCATGTGGCCTAGTAGAGAGAGAACAGGTCTCGGAGTCAGAAGGACCTGGGTCCTAATTCTGCTTGTCTGCTGTGTGACCTTAGGCAAGTCACTCAACTTCTCTGTGTCTCAGTTACCTCATCTGTAAAATGGGGATTAAGACTGTGAGCCCCATGTGGGTTAGGAACTGTGTCCAATTTGATTAGCTTGTATCTACCCAAGTGTTTTGTACAATGCCTGGCACATAGTAAGCGCTGAACAAATACCATAAAAAAAGCACAGGCTGGATTTAGTCACCGTCCCTTTATTTCAGGAGGCTCACAGCTAAGGATGGTTGTTGGGTTGGTGGAGTTGAATAAAACTCAAAATTTTTTATATTAAAATGTGATTTTCACATGAATTATTAAGCTAATTTAATTAAATCATTTATCCCTAACCATTTGTAGGTATTTGCCATAAAAAACATAATCCTGCATACTCTAAACTAGTTTGCGGTATTTTAACTAGAGCCCGTTGGCTAACTGGTATGACTGATTCATTTGATCATATTGAGCGCTTACTGTGTGCAGGGCACTGTACTAAGTGCCTGAGAAGTACAAGTCGGCAACATATAGAGACGGTCCCTACCCAACAACGGGCTCACAGTCCAGACTAATGCCAAAGCAGAGACAAATGTTGCCACATATGGAAGCAAGATGGTAAGTGGAATTATTGTTAGGTCTTATTCATTTTATGCCTGCTTAGATTAGTAACCTTAGGTACAATGCTAAAATAGCCATATATTTTTGGATACTGTCTATGCAGTTTTACTTGCAATCAGGGGCCTGAACTGAACGATATCTGCAGGTTCTTACTTGCTCCTGGACTCTCTGATCATTATCATCGTCCCCTTTAGACTGCGAACTCACTGGGGGCAGGGAACATGTCTGCCAACTCTGTTGTATTGTTCTCTCCCAAGAGCTAAGAACAGTGCTCACTATCATCATCATCATCATCAATCGTATTTATTGAGCGCTTACTGTGTGCAGAGCACTGTACTAAGCGCTTGGGAAGTACAAGTTGGCAACATATAGAGACAGTCGCTACCCAACAGTGGGCTCACAGTCTAAAAGGGGGAGACAAAGAACAAAACCAAACATACTAACAAAATAAAATAAATAGAATAGATATGTACAAGTAAAATAAATAAATAGAGTAACAAACATATATGCATATATACAGGTGCTGTGGGGAAGGGAAGGAGGTAAGATGGGGGGATGAAGAGGGGGACGAGGGGGAGAGGAAGGAAGGGGTTCAGTCTGGGAAGGCCTCCTGGAGTAGGTGAGCTCTCAGTAGGGCCTTGAATGAGTACATAATGAGTACTCAATAAATATCATTTACTGTTCATCAGCTATGTGATTAGGGTAAAGTTATCTTGCCCGGTGTGAGAGTCATATAGCAATAGGATTTTGTCAGTTTCAAAAGGACTGAGACCAAGCGGGAGGTTTAAGAACTGTTGCAAATGCTGAAAGTGGGGAATTTTTCACTGTGGCAAAAGACAGTCACTGTGTGCACATACTGTGGAGTGGGACATCCATTGGCCCCATGCGGGCCTTTAGTCATTTTCCTCACATGGAGAGAATCTCACTGTCATGAATGTCAGCTTGAAATATGAAAGAAAATGACAGAAATACAGTTATATATTCTTATTAGACAAAAATCACTATCTGCATGAATATGGGAAATGTGATTTTTATTGCTCTCTAGTATTTATTGATTGTCTGAAAACAGTGTAGCAAACTCCCTGAGGGAAGTCATATCACATTATGCCTTGAAGGAAAGTTTTTTCCCCCAGTAGTAATAATGATATTTATTAGGTGCCTACTGACTGCAACACACTGAACTAAGTGCCTGGGAAATTACAACAAAAGCAAAAAAACACATCCCTTGACCACATAGATTTGGACTGTACTCATAATGAGCACAGAAATATGATGCAACCCACCTGCGCAATAACACAAACTCCATAACAATTTGTACTTCCCAGGCGCTTAGTACAGTGCTCTGCACATACTAAGCGCTCAATAAATACGATTGATGATGATAACACATCTGCAATAGGAATGCTCTGAATCAATCAATTAATCAATCAAAGCAGAAAATATGGTAGTGGGGTGGGCGTTTTTTTTTTTGTCTACTTTATGGCACGCTGTTAAACTCTAAAGATCTGGAAGTGGCAATTCTTTTCAGTTCACAAGACTCTCTTTAGCTCTTCCATTTTCTAGAATAACTAGGCCTCACTGCTGTAATCTCTCTTGAGACAGGTTTCTTCTTCCTTTCCTTTCGCTACCCTCACCCAATCTCAAATAATTGCCCCTACCTTTTTCAGGACCATTTCCATCCTATTCAAGATGAGGAGACCTGAGCTGAATGGACTGCCCGTGGTATGGATGTTCCCTTTGATTTATTGAATGACTGTTCTGATATTTTTTCCTTTGCCCCTTCCTGGTTTTATAGCCTTTAAATGATATAGCTGCCTTGAGCAAGCTTTCCAAGGGAGAAGCACTTCTGCTTAAAATTGTTCAAAACTCAAAGGAGCCTAGGTAGAGGCTGCCCTGAACTCAAGGAGGAAGAAATGGGACATCCTTAATTTACTCTGTATGTGGGAATGAGAAGAAAAGATTGAGCTTCCTGCATGACAGCAGTTTTCTGCTGTCTGACAAAAGGAACAGTGGAGAATGTTTCTCACTACATTTTCTTTTTCTCCACAGCTCATTAGGCTATGGGGTGGTTGTTTTTATTATAACACTGCTGATCACAGCTCAGACATAGCTCAGTCCTTCAATTCCCTTTTGCTGTTGTTCTTGGGAGCAGATGCAGCTGCCTATTCCCAGCTTTGGGCTTCTACCTAGCTTAGTAGAAGAATATCAAGAACCTTAGTCTCTGTTTTCAGAAAAAAAAATACTGGGGTCTGGATCAAGAGAGCCAGAGAACTTCAGCTTTTGCTAGTTTCAGATTTGCTACTGGAAAAAAATTATCCAAAGTGTATGGAGAGGGAGATTGTGAAGCAAATGAATAATGTTAATAACGGTGGCATTTGTTAAGCCTTTACCACATTCCATGCACTGTATTAAACACCGGAGATAGAGATAAGATTATCAGATTTGATGCGGTCCCTGTCCCTCTTTGGGCTCACAGTCAAAACAGAAGGGAGAACAGATATTTCATCTTCATTTTTCAACTGAAGAAACTGAGGCACAGAGAGGCTAAATGACTTGCCCAAGGTCACACAGCAGACAAGTGGTAGGGTGAGGGTCTCTATATGTTGCCGACATTCTCAGAGTTCCAAACTTCTTTAGCCAATGTTTATGGTATATCCAAATCATGGTTTCTAAAATTTCATCTCAAAGGATTCGAGGTTAAAAGGAACTTTGTTTTTCTGAATTTGGACCAATTAACTATCAGAATTTATTGAGTACTTGCTGTGTTCAAAATACAGTATGTTACTAGGTCCTGGTAGTCCGGGTTGGACGTTAAAGAACCTCCAATTTGATGCGGGACATACAAAAGTGGTTGCCTCATATTGGAATAAACTGGCCAGTTTCAGACCAAATCTACATTTTTAACTCAGAAGCAGTAAGAAATTTCATACGAAGTCCAAGATTTCTTTCTTTAGCATTCTTAGGGATAACAGAAATACTGTTTTCTTTGTGATCTAAATGATTAATATATAACACTTATGAACCGATGAAATATTCAGATCATGAGAAGCAGTGTTGATTAGTAGATAGGGCATGGGCCTAGGAGACAGAAGGATCTGGGTTCTAATCTCAGCTCTGCCATTTTGAGCAAGCCATTCACTTCCCTGTGCATCAATTACCTCATTTCTAAGACTGTGAGCCCCTTGTGGGACATGGACTGTGTCCAACCTATTAGCTTGTATCTACCCCAGAGCTCAGTACAGTGCCTGACATATAGTAAGTGATTAACAAATAGCATTAAAATATATATACACATATACTTGGCACTGTATATGATTAGACTGAATCCCTGCAAACTGAATGAATTTTTCAAGATAATGTTTCAATAGATAGATCCATTTCTTGCCCAGATTTGCACAGGGTAAAATAATGTTAAGTATTGTCTTAACACAAGTGGAGATTATGCCAGGCGGGCTGAATTAATATTTTTTGAGCCACCTACCCTAATTAGTCCTATCTCCAGTCCTGTCCCAGGAAGCCTGAGGCCAATATATTCAGGGGTAAGACAGAAAGTATTTCAGGCTTTTCTAAGGCCGTTAAATAGATTACTAGGCCAATCAGCAGTCACATAGAAGGACTACGTAGTGGAATGCACTGTCTACACAAGCTCAGCTTAGCATTTTTCATCTTGTCAGGGCTGAATTGTGAAAAAAATTACAAATAACAATTCTCCTTATTGCTAGTTGGCTACTGAGTCACACTTCATAGGGGCTGTTAAGTCAGGAAATCCCTTTAAATTTGTCTCATGTTTATCGTTGTCAGCGACTCGTGATCAGGAAATATCTTTCAAATATTCATTCATTTTTCATTCATTCAATCGTATTTATTGAGCACTTACTGTTTGCAGAGCACTGTACTAAGCGCTTGGGAAGTACAAGTCGGCAACATATAGAGATGGTCTCTACCCAACAACGGGCTCACAGTCTAGAAGGGGGAGACAGACAACAAAACAAAACATGTAGACAGGTGAATAAGAATTGCTTTCAATTGTTACACCTAACCATAAATATTAGTGTGCGTTATTCTCAAATTCAGATAATAATTCCCCTTTCAGGGTCACAGATGGAGAGTTTCCAGTACTCTGGGAAAGTAGAGTCAAGCAGAGGCATATCCATTTCGTTCCTAGCTTGGACAGTGGTTAGCAAGTGGATGGCAATCTGCTGCAAGTCAAAACCCACCTGTGCTGGGCCGCAGCAGCCTGGGAGAGAGTTGAGGGTGGAAACTCAAATTTACTGTGCGGAAGGAGGCAGTATAATAGGAGGAGAATAGAGGCACGTCTCTATTTTTACCAAGAAAACTCTATGGATACACTACCAGAATGATTATAGATGGAGGTGGGGTTTTCTGGGAGGGAGGTGTCCATGGCATCACTATGGGTCAGAGAAGACTAGACAGCATAAGACAAGGCAAATAATAATACTAATTATGGTATCTGTTAAGCACGTACTATGTGCTAGGCACTACACAAAGTTCTGGGGTGGACACAAATAAATCAGGTTGGACAGATATGTTGCCGACTTGTAATAATAATAGTAATTATGTTGGTACTTGTTAAGTGCTTACTATGTACCAAGCACTGTACTTCCCAAGTGCTTAGTACAGTGCTCTACACACAGTAAGTACTCAATAAATACGATTGAATGAATGAATGAATGAATGAGTCCCAGTCCCAAGTAGGGGGCGCATAGTCTCAATCCCTATTTTACAGATGAGGTAACCGAGGCAGAGGGAAATGAAGTGACTTACCCAAGGCCACACAGCAGACAAGTGGCAGAGCCAGGATTAGAATCCATGAGCTTAGGACTTCCAGGTTTGTGCCCTATCCACTATGAGAAATCTGCAGTATAATGAGACAGTGATTTGCTTAGAATGATACCAAATTCATTTCAGAAGTAGAATCTAAGCTAGGGGAATGCCAAAAGAGTGCTGCATATGGTGATTTTATTTGTGAATTTGTAAGGGGAGTAAGGTAAATGGTTACTTGGCTGGATAGGACTGAGGAAGATGCAAACAACATTTTTGGAGTGTTTTTAACTGTAGTCCAAAAGCCTTAGTTCATTAGACAATGCTATCTGAAGTGAATAAATAGGGGATGAAGAAAAATTAACAGCCAACTCCTTGGGGAGCTAGGAAGAAAAGCTTAATGGAACAGAAACCAGAAGAGAAAGTGAAAATCAAGGAAACTCTGCTGCTGGCGTTGCAATTTTTTCCTTTCAGGAAGAGTATCTACCACCAAATGTACAAATAGTATAGTTAGCAGCTCATAGAAATATGATTGGTCTGCCTAAATTCAGAGGGCTCTTTGCTGATTCCTGAACTCAAAGGCAAGCAAAATTATGGAGTTTAATTAAAACCCTACCATTGTGATGCCCTGTGGTTCATTTGTGGCAGTTACTAGTCTCGGTCCCAGAAGCAAGAGTAATTACATCAGAATTAAGAAAACCAGCTCGATTGGTCTGTGTGATGAAGATAAACCACCTGCCCCTGGGACCACCCCTGACACTAAGGCAAAGACATGAAGCACAGATAGAATTCTTGACATAAGCTTCAGCCATTGACCTACCAAGGCAGACCACAGCCTGTCCAAAATCGACACCAGAGACTTTCAACCGGATTTTTTTCCATTTCATCTCTTAAAGAGTCACTAGTCTGACTGGATACAGATAGGAATCCTGTATGGAATTTTATTTGCTGCTTCTCTGGAATAACTGGGCGACAGAAGTAAGCACAAAATTGAGCAGCGGGACTGCTCAGGGATCCCAATTCCTGAGTGACCCTAGCTGAGGAGTGCAGTGACTGGGAGGATGATTGTGACATCTCTGCTGCCCAGACTCAGGATGCTGCACCCGCTTTCTTGAGACTAATAGAAACTTTTCTAAAAGGAAACGACTTTTTAATCACAGATCTAAAGTAATGGGAAGAAATTCTTAAAATTAAGGTGGTAGGGAGGGAAAGTATTCATGGACAGCTAATTAAAGAAGAGATAATGGATAATGAATTTTACTTGGGGAAGGCAATATTCCCAAGGCAACCTTTCCTACAGTAACTGCAGTGCCTTTATTAGTCTTATCACCCATTCGGTGAATGGAAGTGAGCCGTTATAAAATCTTAATTCCATGTAATTGTTGAACGGTATTTATTAAGCATCATGGTGAAGGAAGGGCAGCAATATCAGAATCACTACTGGCTTTCTGAACTTTCAAAAAAGGAAAACAGAAGCTTGTAACTGGCTTTGAATGGTTTCAGATGCCACTTTTATGAGACCCTGCTTGCTTGCAGGAGAAGCCCGGTGCCAGTTAATAATGAGCACATGCACGCACGCACACACACACAAATACACACACACACATGTACGGAGAAGTACCGGTGCTTACTGGAATCTCTTGGGACTACAGCTTTGGGCTAGAGCTCCCCTGAGGGCCAGATGCTACACTCTACCAGTGATTACTTTCTTAGTCTGCTTCTTCCAGAACCTTAGACCTGCCAATCTTGTGGAAGCATAGACTTTATAGATAAGATGAGAGCATTGAAAAAGCTCTCGAAATCCAAACGCTGCTGAAGTGAAATCAGTTCAGTTTTACCCACCTCTAAAAAGGTTTGCTTGGGTTTAGTATGAGAATTCAAATGTCCCAAAACAGTCTACCCAGGAAATATAAAAAAGTAAGAAAGTTCTCATAGGGGACATAAGTTAAATTTGCACATTCAAGCTCAGAAGTCGGAAAAATCTTGAAGCCAAACTTCCTATAGCAATATTTGCTCACATTATATACATGGAATGCGGAACTTTTATCTATTATTAAAAATGATTGTATATTATGTGTAACATGGCTTAGTCAATGTTTTTTATGGTATTTAAGAGCTTACTGTGTGTCAAGCACTGTTCTAAGTGATGGGATAGATACAAGTTAACCAGGATGGACAGAGTTCCTATGCCACACAGGGTTCACAGTCTAAGTAGGAGAGAGAACAGATATTTAATCTCCATTTTTCAGTTCAGTAAACTGAGGAACGGTGAAGTTAAGTGCCTTGCCCAAGGTCACAGATCAGTCAACTGACAAGAGTCGAGATTAGAACCTAGATCCTCTGATTCCTAGCCCTGTGCTCTTTCCACTAAGCCTCACTGCTCATTGTTGCTTTGAGAAGCTTCAGTTTTACATTTCTCAGCTTTGGTATCTTTTCATATTTTCACACTTTGCTTTAAAAAGTTTTTCATTTAATTAAGAAATATGATTAGCAGCCTGACTACTAATTAAAAATCTTCCTTTTACTTAATGTCAAAGAGTTAATAATGTTATAGAAACCTGAATTTTTACACTTTATGACTTGTCTGGTGTTTAACTCGGAAGTTTTAATATTATAATTATTGTGTTGCTGCATTCAGTATTCCAGTCATTTTAAATTGGCAAGGAAAAGCAAAAACTGTTTTGCTCAACCTGGGAAAATGTAATCAGTGCTTTCTTCATCCCATCATTCCACCCCCACTATTGAACTATCTTCTAGGTTTATCCTAAACCTGTAATGTTCTCTCCACCCAAGAGTGTTCCTTGATTCATTCAAATAGCTTCTGAAAGAAAGAGGAGGTGTGTAAACCTTCTCTAAATGGCACTGTGTCTGCATACCGAACTCATCTGACTTTCGTTTTACTTCACATCCCACTGGGAGACAGAATACCCAACTTCTAGTTCTAGCTGTACCTGTGGATGGCTGCATGACCTTGGGCAAGTCACTTAACCTATCAGGGACTCTGTTTTCCAATCTTGTGAAATGGGGATAGCATGTTGACTCTCCCTTTAAATTAACTGTAAACCTGGCATGGGTCACTGATTAGATTTGGGCTAACTCTCTTGTGCCTCTACCCCAGCACTTAGTACATCATAAGTGCTTATCAAAAGCGTAATTCCAGGGAGGCTTTGTTTTGAGAAGAAATGAACTCAATCTCATGGGTTTTGATACATAGTAAGGGCTTAATACCACAAAAAAGCTGACTTTTCACAAGACAATGGCATTTATAGTCGCGAGCTCCCCCAACCTCCCCAACTGGTTGGTTTGGTTCATACTAACCAGGACCTCCCTGGACCACGGGAGCCTTATAGTAAAGTCAAACCACACCTCTGATCACCAAGGTTACCGTGGAAAGTTTTTTACTTAGTATTACCAATGTACCAGGGAGTGACACAGACACACTCACTCACTCCACCAAGGGGCCAACCAGTCTGCTCGTCAAGAGAACCTGCTCTGCTGATGCTTCTTCTTTCTGCTGTTGACTTCTGCTCTCCTGCTCCACCAGCCGCCCTTTTCTTCTGCTTCTCCTGCTGCTCTTTGTGTGCCTCTTGTGTGCCTCATGATTCAAAAATGATCGCCTTTTATTTGCCTTATGTGTCACATCTGTGGCTCTACGTGGCATACACTGATTTGTCCAGGCCCGTGACTGGGTAGAACAGGGGGAGAAGGCCATACCTCCTCCATGTTCTGCCCCCACAGACCAGCAATCACCTGCCCTCAAGTAGAGGCCATCAGTGCCTTTGCGAGTCTCTTCCTTGTTGTTGTTGTTTATGGGATCACAAAGGCACTCAATAAGGCAGCTTGTTGTGGGCTCACCACGTTTATTGAGAGCTTACTGCTTGTAGAGCACTGTACTAAGTGCTCGGGAGAATACATTATAACAGAGTTGATAGATACGTTCCCTGCCCTCAATAAGTTTACAACCTCGAGGGGTGAATAATGTCTTTTTCTTCTAGACTGTACGTTCCTTGTGGGCAGGGAATGTATCTACCAACTTTGTCATATTGTACCCTCCTAAACACTTAGTATAGTCTCTACACAAAGTAAATGCTCAGGAAATACCACCAGTTGATTTTTTTTACTTAGAAGGGGTCACTTTTCTATGGCAGAGCTATTGGAATATTCAACTTTAACAAATGCTTGCAGTGAACTGCAGATTGTAAGTTTGTTCTGTGCATAACAGTAGTAATTCTGTTGTTTTGAACTCTCCCAAGTGCTTACTAGAGTGCTTTACACATATTAGGTGCTCAATAAATACCATTGGTTGATTAAGTGATTGATGAGAATGGGGTGAAAACAGTCTTCTAGTCTCAGGAATCTTAACGTGAACATTTTCATTTAATTAAACCAACTTGCCTTAATTCTATCCCTACCCTCTTACTGCCAGCTTCAAGGCCATGTGAGAGTCCATTCTGGCTAATGACTGGGAAGAGGGTAGGGTCCTCAGATGTCAACCTAGTGCACTCACAGGCCAGCGTAGTGGGCTACATGAGGAAGCAATCTTATGTACCCATTGCCCTCTCTCTCCAACCCACATATTCAGCTTATCCTTAAATTCTGTCAGTTCAACCTTCTCAGTATCACTAAAATCCACCCTTTCCTCTCCATCCAAACTACTACCACATTAATCCAAACACTTATCCTATCCTGCCTTGATTATCCTATCAGCCTCCTTGCTGACCTCTCTGCCTCCTGTATCTCCTCACTCCAGCCCATACTTCATTCTGCTGCCCGGGTTATTGTTCTACAGAAATGTGAACCCCTTGTTTTTCCACTCCTCAATAGCCTCCAGTAGTTGCCCATCCACCTCCGGATCGAACAGAAACACGCTACTGACCTGACCCCACTACTCTCCTACTACCATCCAGCCCACCCACTTCTCTCTTTCATTCATTCATTCATTCAATTGTATTTATTGAGCGCTTACTGTGTGCAGAGCACTGTACTAAGTGCTTGGGAAGTACAAGTTGGCAACATATAGAGATGGTCCCTACCCAACAGCAGGTTCACAGTCTAGAAGGGAAGTGGGGGGCTCTTCTAATGTCAACCTATTCACTGTACCTTAAGCTTATCTATCTCTCCGCTGACCTCTTGCCCCTGTCTCTGGCCTGGAATGCCCTCCCTTTTAATATTTGACAGACAATTACTCTCCCCATCTTCAAAGCCTTATTGAAGATTGAAGACACATTTCCTTAAAGAGGCCTTCCCTAAGTCCTCATTTCCTCTTTCCCACCTCCTTTCTATGTCACCCTGACTTCCATTTTTATTCACCACCCCCATCCCCAGTCCCACAGAACTTATGTACATATCTATAATTTATATATTGATATTGATATTCGTCTCCCCCTCCAAACTGTAAACTCGTTGCGGGCAGGGAATGTGTCTTTTATATTGTTGTTTGTACTCTCCCAAGCTCTTAGTACAGTGCCCTGCTCACAGTAAGTGCTCAGTAAATATTATTGATTGATATGCTAAGAGCTCATAACTGTGAAGAAGTTTGTGTACCATAATTGCCCTGAACAGCAGAACACCTTCAATTTCGTGTGAAACTTGATACCCTGTTGTCTTCACGCAGTCTTGCATTCTTCCAATGTCCTTTTTATTCTGTCTCAATTTCTTGGAAAACAGTGTTGGAAAACATACTGCCTAGGTAGTAGAATTCAGTGACAATTTTAAGCTCTGGGTTGGCAGTGAAAACCCCTGGTTGTATGTAGAGTTACCAGTATATTGTACATAACTTCTATTTCCTTCTGTTATAATAACAGATCATTGCACAGTGCGAAATCTGCAAAGAAATTCATAATGATTTGCGTATCCTTTGTATATACCTCTAGAGCCTATCGTCTTCCAGAATCCCTGTCTCAAAGACCTTTGATGACATTTGTAGCTTGTTGAGCTGGAAGGGTTTCTCAGTGGATCAGAACAGTATCAGAACTCCAGTTTTCAGATCTCTTCTTACATTGTTGAGCAAGGCATTGTAGAATAGGTTGGACAGAACCAAACTGCTACAAAATCCTATTTCACTCCTAAAGTTCAGGAGACGGGCTAGGCAGGGTTCCTTTAATTTTAGCTCAAAATGGTATCCTGGGATAGTGGAAAGAGGACAGGCTTGTGGATAAGAGACCTGTGTTCTATTCCCAGCTCTGCCACTTGCCTGCTGTGTGACCTTGGGCAAGCCACTTAACTTCTCTGGGCATCAGTTGTCTAATCTGTAAAATGGGGATCCAATACC
The DNA here is from genome assembly GCF_015852505.1 of Tachyglossus aculeatus. NCBI lineage: Eukaryota > Metazoa > Chordata > Mammalia > Monotremata > Tachyglossidae > Tachyglossus > Tachyglossus aculeatus. The sequence goes on along the minus strand of NC_052087.1, from coordinate 24,989,600 downwards.
TCTTCTCCTTCCTACTTAGACCGTGAGCCCCATGAGAGACAGGGACTGTGTCCAATCCGATTATCTTGTATCTACACTAGTGCTTAATATAGTGCTTGGCACATAGTAAACACTTAATAAATATAGTAAACACCATCCCATCCTAGAGTAGACTAGGAATCTTGCTGAATTTCTCATGGCATCCAAATTCCAGAGCTCTGGTCTGTAGATAGTATCAAACATTTTTGTAAGATAAAAGAACACGGTATAGAGGTCTTGGTGTTGCTTGCTGAACTTTGCCTGTATCTGTCAAATTGCAAAGATCATATCCACCTTGCTGTGAATTACTCTTAATTCCCATTGCGATTCACAAAGTGCTGTATTGACTATATTCTTCGGCCCGTTCAGCAGGAAAGTGCTAATAAAAATCAGCACTGTCATTCTGGACACTGCCATTGAGTTTTTTAGGGTGCCAAGGCTCCCTCCCATCAACTTGGGCATAGCCGTGGATGTGGGAAGTTGCTGAACATTTGATGGGCCATAAAGCTTTTGTAGAACAAAAATTTCTCAAAAATCTCATCTTCAAAGCTTTAAGAATACTAAATAATTGTGGTGTAATTGTGGTATAACGCTGGCAAAGATGTATCTTTGCCCATTCTTGGGTAGGGATCGTCTCTTGTACTTCCCAAGCGCTTAGTACAGGGCTCTGCACACAGTAAGTGCTCAATAAATACGAATGAATTAATAATCATGTTGGACACAGTCCCTACCCCACAAAGGGCTCACAGTCTGGGCAGGAGAGAGAATGGGTATTGAATCCTCATTTTACAAATGAGAAAACTGAGGCACAGATCAGTTAAGTGACTTTTTCAAAGTCACACAGCAGGAAAATGGTCGAGCTTGAATTAGAACCGGGTCCTCGGACTCCCAATGCTGTGCTCTTTCCACCAGGCCATGCTGCTTCTCCTCTCTATTGCCCAATTAGGTAGGGATATACAGATTGCTAAAAATGGCAAAAAGGCAGAGCAGATTCAACTTAAACTGAAACCAACCAATCATTGATAGTTGCTTACCCATTAACGAGGCTAACCAGACAAGGTGGTTTCAGACCATTTCACAACTGCCAGAAAAGATTAGCCATGCTCTGCATCAAAGGACTAAATCCTACAGGCCTGATTAACTGCAATAATGTCTAATGAAACAGACTCGGTTGAAGCCATTTACAACCAGGCCTTCAACTATAGCTAAATCGTTGTTTTTATTGAGGATAAACAATACATTCAGTAGAATCACACCTGCATCCAAACTTTTTTTTCACCTTAACACAGCATTTCTATCACTGATGGACTAGTCCATCATTTGTGAAATTTGTTTGTTTGAAGTTTCGCTCTGTATTAATTATCAGAGACATAAGTAGCCCCTGAGCATTTGTAAGCTGTAAAGTGCATATCATGTTAACGATGCAAAAATAACGGAACAGATTTTCTCCAGACATTCCCCAAACCAGAACCTTGGGGCTGAAACCAAAAATGCAACAATTCTGCAAAAAAGGAAATGTTTAGAGAAAATTAAACGCAAATGAACAGAGAGAGGGATAATGTTATGGTAAGTTCCCCCACCCACTACCTATATCAGTGAGGCTGGATTTCACCAGTTGCTAAAGTGCAGCCTCCTCTGAGATATAATATACCACCTTTACCTAACAGACTTATACCCACAAAGCATTCACAAAACATAATAGGTTAGTTCTGGAAGTGACTGAGAATTTCCTATTCAGCTGAACTCGCAAAGTTGTTCGCTGATCAAATAAAATGATCCTCATTAAGTCGTGGTCTTTGTCACCCATCTATGGCTCTCCAGCTGTGTGAAGGTGGCTTTTAGTGGAATACTTTACAAAATGACGTGTGGTTTCCCCAACATCACAGAATAATGACTGCCAGGTTATTTCAGTAATACCAGTGGACTTGACAGGTATCTGGGACAAACCATTCATTTTGCATATTTCAGGGCCTCTCCTGAAGGATGTCAGTTACTGGATGTTAGCAGTTGGCCCCAGAATCATACACCCAGTCAGAGCATAGATGGAGGGGGAAAAAACCTATATAATGGAGATGATCCTTTTGGAAATTCATAAATATAGGTATATGTATATTCAATCATTCAATTGTATTTACTGAGTGCTTACAGTGTGCAGAGCACTGTACCAAGTGTTTGGGAGAGTACAATATAGCAATAAACAGACACATTCCCTGCCCACTACAAGTTTATAGTCCATATCATGAATAATTATTTTTATTAATATCTGTATCTCCCTCTAAACTGTAATCTCCTTGTCGACAGGAAACATACCTACCAACTCTGATGTATTGTCCTCACCCAAACACTTAGTACAGGGCTCCGCTCATGGTAAGTGCTCAACAAATACTATTGATTGGAAAGATGATCACTAGGTCCTGAGATCGATCCCAGTTCGCTGCTCAATACTGTGTGGGTAGATTCAAAATTCCAGGAGGAATTAGAGAAGCAGCGTGGCTCAGTGGAAAGAGCCCGGGCTTGGGAGCCAGAAGGCATGTGTTTTAATCCTGGCTCTGCCACTTGTCAGCTGTGTGACTTTGGGCAAGTCACTTCACTTCTCTGTGCCTCAGTTACCTCATCTGTAAAATGGGGATTAAGACTGTGAGCCCCATGTGGGCAACCTGATCACCTTGTATCCCCCCCAGTGCTTAGAACAGTGCTTCACACATATTAAGCGCTTAACAAATGCCATCATCATTATTATTATTAAGTAGGTCAACATAATTTGGATCAAATTGTTGGGACTGGAAGAAGAAGCCAGGTGTAGTGAGTCAAGGCAGCCATCTGCTGCAGAACAAGTTCTCTGATGGTAGACTCTAGACCGTAAGCTCACTATGGGCACAGAACATTTCCGTTAACTCTGTTGTGTTGTACTCTCCCAAGTACTTAGTACATTGCTCTGCACATAGTAAGTTCTCAACAAATACCAGCGATTGATTGATTGATTGAAGAATAACAGAATCCCTCCTTTCTTAGTTCAGTAGGATTCAACAAGTTACGACTGCAACTTACCCCATGTGCTCGCTGTTCGGCTCAAACATGGAAGCATCAGGGGGTTGGGAGGATGAAGACTCTTTCAAGTTTTCAGGTCAATTCAGCTTTATTCATAATTCCAGAGCTAACCCATCTTTTGTAGAATTTTAATAGCCTTCAATGATGAAGGACCATAGGTCTCAGTGAAAGCTTCAATTAGTTCCCAGAGCTATTGATTTTACACAGATGATTTTAAATGATGCCCAGCTCAGTATCTAACCCAGAATGTAGGTGGTGACTTGGGTTTTCACTGTCACTTGGAATGGAGGCTATTTGGACAAGTGAGAAGCAGCATTGCCTAATGGATCGAGCATGGGCTTGGGAGTCTGAATCAATCAATCATATTTATTGAGCGCTTACTGTGTGCAGAGCACTGTACTAAGTGCTTGGGAAGTACAAGTTGGCAACATATAGAGACAGTCCCTACCCAACAGTGGGCTCACAGTCTAGAAGGGCCTGGGTTCTAATCAATCAATCAATCAATCAATCAATCAATTGTATTTATTGAGCGCTTACTGTGTGCAGAGCACTGTACTAAGCGCTTGGGAAGTACAAGTTGGCAACATATAGAGACAGTCCCTACCCAACAGCGGGCTCACAGTCTAGAAGGGGGAGACAGAGAACAAAACCAAATATACTAACAAAATAAAATAAATAGAATAGATATGTACAAGTAAAATAAATAAATAAATAAATAGAGTAATAAATATGTACAAACATATATACATATATACAGGTGCCGGGGGAAGGGAAGGAGGTAAGATGGGGGGATGGAGAGGGGGACGAGGGGGAGAGGAAGGAAGGGGCTCAGTCTGGGAAGGCCTCCTGGAGGAGGTGAGCTCTCAGTAGGGCCTCGAAGGGAGGAAGAGAGCTAGCTTGGCGGATGGGCAGAGGGAGGGCATTCCAGGCCCGGGGGATGACGTGAGCCAGGGGTCGATGGCGGGACAGGCGAGAGCGAGGCACGGTGAGGAGATTAGCAGCAGAGGAGCGGAGGATGCGGGCTGGGCTGGAGAAGGAGAGAAGGGAGGTGAGGTAGGAGGGGGTGAGGTGATGGACAGCCTTGAAGCCGAGAGTGAGGAGTTTCTGCCTGATGTGCAGATTAATTGGTAGCCACTGGAGAATTTTGAGGAGAGGAGTAACATGCCCAGAGCGTTTCTGCCCAAAGACAATCCGGGCAGCAGGAGGAAGTATGGATTGAAGTGGGGAGAGACATGAGGATGGGAGATCAGAGAGAAGGCTGATGTAGTAGTCCAGACGGGATAAGATGAGAGCTTGAATGAGCAGGGTAGCGGTTTGGGTGGAGAGGAAAGGGCAGATCTTGGCAATGCTGTGGAGCTGAGACCGGCAGGTTTTGGTGACGGCTTGGATGTGAGGGGTGAATGAGAGAGCGGAGTTGAGGATGACACCAAGGTTGCAGGCTTGTGAGACGGGAAGGACGGTAGTGCCGTCAACAGAGATGGGAAAGTCAGGGAGATGGCAGGGTTTGGGAGGGAAGATAAGGAGTTCAGTCTTGGACATGTTAAGTTTTAGCTGGTGGGCAGACATCCAGATGGAGATGTCCTGAAGGCAGGAGGAGATGCGAGCCTGGAGGGAGGGGGAGAGAGCAGGGGCAGAGATGTAGATCTGGGTGTCATCAGCTTAGAGATGATAGTTGAAGCTGTGGGAGCAAATGAGGTCACCAAGGGAGTGAGTGTAGGGGAGGAGTGAGCCCAACAGTGGGCTCACAGTCTAGAAGGACCTGGGTTCTAATCCTAACTTCACCACTTGTCTGCTGTGTGACCTGGGTATGCCACTAAACTTCTCTACCTCAGTTACCTCATCTGCAAATTGGGGATTAATACTATGAGCCCCATATAGGACATGGACTGTGTCCAACCTGATTAGCTTGTATCTATCCCTGTGCTGTTACAATGTAAGTGCTTAACAGTGACCATTACAAAACAAAAGTATAATATTCCAAGAGCGAAGGGAGTTATACCAAATTTTGAATCAGATTTTAAAATGCCCGAGAGGAGTCCAAAGACCACAGTTAGGGAGCCCTTGAGCATATTTGTGGTTCCCATAGGAAAGTGGTAATCATAATAATACTAATAACTGTTGTCCCAAAGCAGACTTTAGAGACCCAGATGGCTTAAGAGTGATGGGTATGGATTATGCATTTCCCATCGGCATGGCTGGCATCTTAAATTGCTCCTTCTGGGTCTCCTGGATCTGTTTTGACAATGGAGTTGGGAGGCAAAAAGGAGCCTGCTTTAGATTTGTTTCTTGTGCACTTGGAATCAAAAGTCAAAGGAGACCAAGAGTCAAGGATGAAAAATCGAAACAGGTTATTAGTAGAGAAAGAAAATTAAAGCCATGAAAACTGAGAGAGATTCTAATGACTCCTCCCCCTTTCCCATTTTATAGAGCGTCTCCCTTAGGAAAACATCCACTTTCCTGTCCATTTCTCATGAGCATTTTGCAGTTGAGGCATGTATTTCTTTCTTTCACTCTGATTTTGCTCAGATCTGCTTCTCCAGTGTTCTGATTTAGACTGATAGCTCATGTCATTCTGGCTAATCATTCCCAATAATAATAATAATAATAATGATGGTATTTGTTAAGCACTTACTATGTGCAAAGCCCTGTTCTAAGTGCTGGGGTGGTTACAAGGTGATCAGGTTGTCCTGGGGGGGCTCACAGTTTTAATCCCCATTTTACAGATGAGGTAACTGAGGCACAGAGAAGTTAAGTGACTTGCCCAAAGTCACACAGCTGATAGTTGGCAGAGTCTGGATTTGAACCCATGACCTCTGACTCCAAAGCCCGTGCTCTTTCCACTGAGCCACACTGCTTCTCCTAATGGTGTCAAACAATTTTATTCCAAGCTTTGATCTTTGTGGTCAACCTCTGGGGTCAGCAGAATCTGTGCGAGATGTAGAGGGCGATTGTGGCAAGACTTTGGGACAGTCTCAATTTCATGAAGATGCAGAAATCTGAGCATTTTTTTTTCTAACCTTCTTTTGGTCTGTCACACTCCCCTCTTAGAAGTTGATCTGTCTCCCTCTTTTAGACTGTGAGCCCACTGTTGGGTAGGGACTGTCTCTATATGGTGCCAATTTGTACTTCGCAAGCGCTTAGTACAGTGCTCTGCACATAGTAAGCGCTCAATAAATACGATTGATGATGATGATGATGATGATCTAGTATTGACTAGCCTGCACTGGGGGTCTGAGTTTCCACCAGTCATTCCTTTGAGAAGCAGAGTTTAAATTTCACCTTCTCATTCATTCATTCATTCATTCAATTGTATTTATTGAGCGCTTACTGTGTGCAGAACACTGTACTAAGTGCTTGGCAAATAGAAGTTGGCAACATATAGAGACGGTCCCTACCCAACAACGGACTCACAGTCTAGAAGGGGGAGATAGACAACAAAACAAAACATGTACACAGGTGTCAAAACTGTCAGAATAAATAGAATTTAGTTTTCTAATAATTTTTCTAAGTAAATTTAGAATTTATTCTTGTTCTCCCCACCTTCTCCCTACTTACTGCCTGGAAACACTGTGATCTATTGGTCTGTCACCTAGTTTGTTATCCAGATGCTTACTTAACAACTCTTCTCTCCTCCCCTGCTTTCCCCGCTCCTGCTGTAATATTTCTATTGTTGTTGGCTTTTCTCTGCAGTGCACTTATATAAATGACACATCATTCAATTTAGCTGCACTGCAAAAATGGGATGAAAAGGGAAGAATATCAAAGGTTGACAACAATTTAAAGATTTGACTACGTAAAAACCACAGGCCCTCTTAGATTAGCTGTTATCTGAAAGGAATAAACAAAAACATAAATTGCTACTTGCTGCTGAATCTTTGACCTGGTTATAGGGATTCCAAATTGCCTCAAGTATTAGTTCAAATGCTGCTCTAAAAATACTTTTCAGCACTTCTTTTGACCCCTTAGTTTCCATCCTACCCAAGTGATGTTGTGGACATCACAGAAAATTTGGGAAGAGAGGGATCTCCATAAATCATGTAATCCAGTGAATGGACATTCCTGGCAAGAATCCCGGCAGGTTGTATGCCCATTTTTAGCCTGAGGGTACAGTTTATGGGTTGACAGATTCACTTACTGCAAGAGTTGTTAAGTAAGCATCCTCATACCTGTATATATGTTTGTACATATTTATTACTCTATTTATTTTACTTGTACGTATTTACTATTCTATTTATTTTATTTTGTTAATATGTTTTGTTTTATTGTCTATCTCCCCCCTCTAGACTGTGAGCCCGCTGTTGGGTAGGGACTGTCTCTATATGTTGCCAACTTGTACTTCCCAAGTGCTTAGTACAGTGCTCTGCACACAGTAAGCGCTCAATAAATACGATTGAATGACTGAATGAATGAATGAGAGTCTCTTACCACTAGCCTAGGCCTCTTGTCACTCTCACATGCATACCTCCATCATCTTGGATGGCAAAAAGCCCAAAAGGGCATAGGACAGCAGCACTGGTCTTCAGAATTCATAAGAAACCTTGGGCCAGGAAGTTGTACCATGACTGCTGCTTCCTTCAGTGTCCCAATGAACAATGGGTCAATTTTTTTTTTCCATTGTATTTCTTGAGTGTTTACTATGTGCCAGTCACAGTACCAAGCCCCGGGGCAGATACAAGTTAGTCAGGTTGGACATAGTCCATGTCCCATATGAGACTCACACTTTTAGTTCCCCTTTTACAGATGAGGTAACTGAGATACAGAGAAGTTAAGTGACTTGCCCAAGGTCACGTAGCTGACTAGTGGAGGAGCCAGGATTCAAACTCAGGTCCTTCTGACTTTAAACCCATGCTCTATCCAGTAGACCATGCTGCTTCTCAATCCTCCCTGTTCTCATTTTCATATTCTCCTGCAAAATGTCCCAGGCACCATGTCTGCCTGTCAATTTATGGTATAGTCCATCCTCATACCTCTAGTTATGACTGCACTGAAATCATCAGTTATCTTTTTTTATATGGTATTTGTTAAGCGCTTACTATGTGTCAAGCATAGTAAGAAGCAGCGTGGTTTAGAGGGGGTGCATGGGCCTGGGAATCAGAAGGACCTGGGTTCTAATCCCAGCTCTGCCACATGTCTGCTGTGTGACTTTAGGCAAGTCACTTCACTTCTCTGGGCCCCAGTTACCTCATCTGTAAAATGGAGATTAAGAGTCTGAGCCCCATGTGAGGCAGGGATTGTGCCCAACCTGCTTAACCTGTATCTACCCCAGTGCTTAGAATAGTGCTTGGCACATAGTAAGCACTTAACAAGTACCATGATTATTATTATTAAGGACTGTTCTAAGCACTAGGTTAGCTACAGGTTTATCAGGTAGGATACACCCATCCCACATGGTGAAAATTGGAGGGAGGTGGATTTAATCCCTATTTGACAGGTGAGGTAACTGAGGCACAGAGCAGTCAAGTGACTTACTCAAGGTCATACAGCACGAAATTGACAGATCCAGAATTAGAACTGAGATTAGGAGCCCACTGTTGGGTAGGGACCGTCTCTATATGTTGCCAACTTGTACTTCCCAAGCGCTTAGTACAGTGCTGTGCACACAGTAAGCGCTCAATAAATACGATTAAATGAATGAATGAATTAGGAGCCATGTCCTCTGAATCCCAGGCCTGTGGTCTTTCCATGAGGCCATGCTGCAAAGTATTTCTGTAGGACAGGGAGTAGTTATAGCATTTGCTTGTTTTACAGACAGAAAAGGTAAGTGACTTGCTCAGGTTTGAATAATGAGTGATCAATCACCTCAGGTAAATCACATAAACTCTCAGTGTCTCAGTTTCTTCATCTGTAAAATGGGGATAAAGTATCTCTTCTCTATGTGCAGAAAGACATTTTAGAAAGATGCTCTGGCAGCAGAGGGAAATATGGACCAAGGAGGGAAGAAACTGGGAGCAGGGAGTCTGTAAGGGGGCTAATGGAGTAGTCAAGCTCGGATATGACATGGCCTGGATCTTTGTGACTGCCATTTGGATGCAGAAGGAGGTAGAAATGTTGTGGAAGAAAAACTGGTAGAATTCAACAATAGATAGAATATGAGGCTGGAAACTTATAAGGACAAGAGGATTGGGGAGGAAAGATGAGTAATTCAGTTCAGGCAGTTCCAGTGTAAGGTGCAGACAGACAACCATATAGAGATGGAAGGAAGAGGAGTTGTGAGATTTCAGAGCAGGGAGACGTCAGGGCTATTTGGAAGTCATTCACGTAGACTTGATAGTTGCAGCCAGGAGGGTGTATGAGCTCCCCAATGGAGTGACTGTAAATTGAAAAGAGAAGGGGACCTAGAGCTAAGCCTTGACAGACACTCAAGGCTATGGGGGTGAGAGACAGCGGAAGAGCTGCAAAAGAAACCGAGAAGGAGCAACCAGAGAGTCAGGAGGAGAAGCAGAAGAAAAATACATCAGTAAAACCAAGGTCGGATAGAGTTTCAACTAGAAGGAAGTGGTCAAGTTGAGCTGAACGGTCCAGGAGGTTTTGGACAGAGTCCATTAAATTTAGCAAGGTGGCGGACAACACTGACATTGGAGAGAGCAGTGCCAATACAGTGAATCTGACAGAAATCTGACTGTAGAAAGTCAAGAACAATTTGGAGGCGAGGAGGTAGAGGCAGTAAGCATCTACAGTCCATTCAAGGAGGTTGCTCTGGAATGGGAAGTGGGGATAGTAGTGATGAATTTAGAGGTGGAACTCAGACCACCTGCCTCTCAGCTCAGCATATTTTTTTGTGGATTATGTTAATACCTATTTCAGTGTTCTGGATGTTATTCTGATACCTTAGTTCTATGCTTAGTACAGTGCTCTACACGCAGCAAGCTCTATAAATAAGATTGACTGACTGACTGACTTTTTCATGGTGATTTCTTCAAAACCTGACCCAGTTTCAGGAATTGAATTCTGCTCACCAAGAATGTTTTTTTTTATTGTTGAGTTTTAATAAGATACAATATGCTTGGCAGTCCTGAAGGAAAGAATTGTGTTGAAACTATTAAAACTCCTCCTCTACATGGGGTGTTGGTATTCAGAGACAGTTGAAATGGCACTGGCATATAATGGCTTTCCAAGAGTTTTAATAACTTTTGAGTGCTATTTCAACTGTCTCTGAATACAAACACCCCATGTAGAGAAGTTTTAATAGTTTCAACACAATTCTTTCCTTCAGGACTGCCAAGCATATTGTATCTTATTAAAACTCAACAATTAAAAAAAAAACAATTTTGGTGAGCAGAATTCAATTCCTGAAATTGGGTCAGGTTTTGAGGAAATCACCAGGTCCCTTACAAAATCAATCAATAAAAGATTTCTGTGCATTTTTTGTGTTTGCAAAGTGACATGGGGGTAGGTCACATTGGAATAAAAACCATTTTCTTCAGAATAAACTACATCATTTTCAACCTGGTGCCTGCTAAGCCTTATATTAGTTATACAGAGGAAGAAGGTGAGGAGAAACTATTCTTGAAATAAAAACTTGTTCCCTAAAACTCTGACCTGTAGTTTATAGTCTTTGTGTCTGTTGTGTATGTATGTGTATTCATTTCGAACAATCCAGACAGGTTTCCTCAACTTCTGTCACTTCCCTTCAGGGAAAATGTGAGAAGCAGTATGACCCAGTGGAAAAATTATGAGCCTGGAAATAGTTAGGGCTTGGGTGTCAGAGGAACTGAGTTCTAATCCCAACTGAGTGTGGACCTGAGTTCTAATACCAGTTCTGCCACTTGTCCATTTTGCTGACAATGGACAACTTTGCTGACAAAGTTCTGCTTTACATAACTCCTTTCATATTTTATTGAAGGATTTAAAACCAGTTTAAGCCAAGATTGAGCAAAATTGACAGCATTTAGATTTAGAATTATGATCAATTGATATTTCCCAAGATCAGAGATTAGGTTTACTAAGCAATTTCTTCACTGTATATTGGCCTCAAGTCAGCAGCTATGATATATTTGAAAATAGGAATAACCCAAGAGATCCAGGGAACATTTGGGCATGGTTTAATAAATAACTTTGATTTCCAATAAATGATCACTCTCCCCACCTTCAAAGCCTTAGTAAAGAAACATCTCCAAGAGGCCTTTAGTTACTGGGCCCTCATTTTCTCTTCTCCCATTCCCTCAGTGTCACACTTTCACTTAGATTTGCATCCCTTTTTCACCCCTCAATCATCTCCACAGCACTTTACATACTAATCTGTAATTAGTTTCTTTATATTAATGTCTATCTTCCCCTCTAGACTGTGAGCTCACGGTGAGCAGAGAACATGTCTACCAATTCTGTTATACTCTCCCAAGCACTCAATAAATTTGATTGATTGATTGAATCGAGAAATATGTTTAAATAAAATCTGAGGGAGTCCTTGTTACCCTTTTCTGATCATTTTCATTATGAAGGCATGGTAACAAATAGTGTTTCTGAATATCTAACTGGAAGAACTGATTTTTTTCTTCAATATTTGCATTTCTCAATGCAGAAAACAGTAATTATGATAATAACAATTGCAGTATTTGTTAAGTCCTTACTATTTGCCAAGCTCTGTACTAAGCACTGGGGCAGGTACAAGATAACCAGGTTGGACTTACAGTCAAAGTAGGGGGAAGAACCTGTATTAAACATAATTTTACAGTTGAGGAAACTGAGGCAGAAAGAAGTTGAGTGATTTGCCCAAGGTCACCCAGCAGGCAAGTGACAGTGTTAGTATCAGAAGCCAGGAACTCTGATTCCCAGGCTCATGAGCTTTTCACAGGGTTATACTTGTTCCCAAGGATACACACAATGATACATATCAATCATATAACATAGATATGCACACATGCATTTTGTGCAGATACCGCTAAATAAACATATAAAACCTTACATGTAGGCAGTGATATTATTATCTTTGTGATGATGGTTCTCCAGTAACAGAGGAAATACAAACTAAGAGGTGATAGAAACTCAATGATTAGATTCTCTGTTGCCAAACCTGATAAAATTGAAAGACATTAAGTGACAAATAAATATTTTTTTTCTGCCTGGAGAAATTATTTTTCATCATGTTTTAAGCAGACATGTCAAAGATTTGATTTTTAAATGAATTTCTTTGGGTTACAGTAAGTAGCCCTGGGACTTAACTGTTGAATAACAGAAGACACCATTCCAACAAGATTTGGCTGGAGTCCAATGAGTTTAAAAAATGAATCATTGCTATGCTCAGCTCAAGTCCATCTTTTTGCTTTTCTTTGCTATGTATCAACCCCTGACCCTTTGCATTAATGGGTAATGGAAAAAAAAATGGTTCCATAGATTCTTTGGAACAGTCATGCCCAAACCAAAATGCAAAATTACGTTGTCTGAAATCCTGAGCATTTCTCATTTCTGCAATGCAAGTCATGTACTTTTTCCTCTGAAAACTACAACATGTCAGAGACAGGGTTTAGAAGACTGGCAGGAGGTGAGAGAACAGGTGTTATGAGCTTAATTTCTGACTCCTTCACTAATTTGCATAACCCTGGACTTCTTAACCTTAGTTCTCTACTTCAATTTCTTTTTTTGTAAGATTCAAGTCACGCAGATCTAGTTATCACAATGAATATTACCTTCTACATATGAGTGGAAGGTCAGCCATTTCTATCCATCTAATCACCGTTATAGAGTTAAAAAAAAGAAAATCAGCTGGAAATTATCACAGAACCAGGAGACTGTTATACTATTAAGGTGCAGAAGAAATTCACATCCGGCTCATGTACGAACCGTGACACAGGAAGGGTTTAATGAGTGGAAGCAGCAATGAATAGGATAGAAATTGAGTGGAACCCTAATGATCTGCTATCCCCTAACAGCCTTTCATTTGAGGATTTAGTCCTCCATCTTGGGAGCTTTTCAGTGGACCCAAATGCAACGCTTCAGTGGTCCTTGGATGTCTAACACAGAGCCACAGTCTGTTTTGACCATCCAGGTGAGAGCTACTAACAGTAAAAGACTGGCTTTTGTATATGGACTACTGGCCTATTTATATAACTGAGTCTGAGCTATTGGGAAAATTGATCATTTTATCAATCAATGGTATTGACTACTTACTATGTGCAGAGCACCAAACTAAGCACTTGGGAGAGAGCACAATACAACAGAATTGGTAGACATGATCCCTGCCCACAAGGAGTTTACAGGTTAGATGGGGAGATAGACATTAAAATACTTCGCAAAAAGAGGAAATCTCAGGGTATAAGTGTACATATGTAAGTGCTGTGGGGATGGGCTTATGGGGTGTAGGCCCAAATGCATAGGTGGTGCTGAAGGCAGAGAGAATAAGGGAAGTGAAAGCTCTTGGAGGAAATATGAAATAAGTACAGCTTTGAAGATGGGGAGAGCGGTGGTCTTTGGAATATGAAGTGGGAGGGAAGTCCAGGCCAGAGGGAGATAACTTCTTTTGACATTTAGCACTGAATATGCTTCTGGAAAAGTGGCAACTGCTTTGAGAAGGAATGGGATCTGTAATACATGTGATTAAAAGCCAAACTGTCCCTAAAGCCAACACCTTGAACTAAACACTGATTATCACGATAGATTATGCAGGAGTGGAAAATGGTGGGTTGATTTTGTTTTTGAATATTACCAGGGAAAGGGATATTTGGTACATTACTAAGCAGTTAGTATTTTTGATTATGGAAACCACACATTTTTAAAATTTTAACTTGAATGAACACTTTGTTACACACTTTCGTGTGTAACAATAATATCTCAGAGGCAACTCAGAGAAGAGTCTTTAAAAATGTATTGGACACTGTTAGCTTTATTGAGCCCAGCCGTATTGAGGCACCACGATGTAAAGTACTTGCCTTGGGTCAAAACACGAATTAAGGAGAGAATTCCTTAGTGTCCAATTGCTACTTGGACACTATCCTCACTTAGTTTTGAGTAAGATAAACATGAATCTGCCCCAAGCAAGAGTGAATTGACCTAAAGTGGTTTAAGGTTAACTTGCCAATGGTCAGAAGCTTCCTATAAACATTTTTGTTTCTCCTGGGGTCAGACATATTTTGGCAGTTTTTCTGGGACTATAGTGCTGAATCTCCAGGACATTAACAAATAGGAAGTAGTTGGGTCAGTGGGGTTAAGGCAAATTGAGAAAACTGTACATAGAGATATTAATCAGACTCAGAGAAGGAGCTTCAGTCAGCCTCTGCCTCTCTGCATTTATGCTCCAGTAGTTTAGTTCAAGCAAGGTAGCAGCTGACAGGAGTTCAATATCTCACCGTAATAGGCAGGCTGTCCTAAATTGAATGGATCGATGTTTTGATTAAATGCCGTAGATACATGCCAGGTAGGGTGGTCAAAGTGTTTGGTCCTATTGATGTTGTCCTGTACCCCACTGAACCATTTGGTCAACAGAACAGATTGGGGTATTAGAGAATAATAATTATAGGTTGGGCATTTGATAATGGATTCACCTTCTTCCCAAGGAGCTTGTGTGTGGTTTCAAAAGCAGTACAATTGGAAAGCTTCACTTCAGTGGTTCACAAAATCATTCTGGGAGTTCAACACAATTTGGCTTAACATCTAACAGAAGAGTCACATTAATGTGTAACCATTTGGCTGGCACTGACCCTGCTTAGCTGGAAAGATGGCAGCCCTATTATAAGAGTAGGAATAGATGCCCATTTGAGGATATTCAATTGAGAGGGGGGATTTTTTTCATTCTTTTAATTCTCTTTTTTCAAGCAGTACATGGAACCCGTGGACTGGATAGGATGTTTTGCTCAATTTCCTTGACATTTTATTGAAAGGAAAAAGCATTTCTTCTTAATGGAACCACTCAGGGCAAAGAAATTGCAATTGACCTTGCCCAGCTTGAAAGTTGGTAAGGATTCCAGATTCCAAAGGAGACACTGGTTTGCAACCACTATCAATTAAACAGTAGTATTGATTGAGAACCAATGCACAGAGCACTGTACTAAGTGTTTTGGAAAGTATAATAATAATAATAATAATAATAATAATAATAATAATAATAATAATAATGGCATTTATTAAGCACTTACTATGTGCAAAGCACTGTTCTAAGCACGGGGGAAGTTACAAGGTGTTCAGGTTGTCCCACGGGGGGCTCACAGTCTTAATCCCTATTTTACAGATGAGGTAACTGAGGCTCAGAGAATATAATAATAATAATAATGGCATTTATTAAGTGCTTACTATGTGCAAAGCACTGTTCTAAGTGGTGGGGGGATACAAGGTGTCCCACCTGGGGCTCACAGTCTTAATCCCTGTTTTACAGATGAGGTAATTGAGGCTCAGATAAGTTAAGTGACTTGCCAAAGTCACACAGCTGATAAGTGGTGGAGCAGGGATTTGAACCCAAATCCAAAGCCCGGGCTCTTTCCACTGAGCTGCAATTATACACGATTCCTACCCTCAAGGAGCTTACAATCTAGTGGAGAGGACAGACAGTAAAATAAATTACAGATAGGCAGAAGTGATAGAGTATAAAGATGTGTACATAAGTGCTGTGGGGGTGAAGAAATGTTGAAGTGACACATTCAATAGTATCTATTGAGCATGTACTCTCTGTAGGCATTGTACAAAGCACTTGGAAGAGTACAAAACAACAAAGTTGCTAGATAGGATCCCTGCCCACAAGGAATCTTACAGTCTAGAAGGGGAGACAGACATTAAAATAAATTATGAATATGTACATAAATGCTTGAGGGCATAGGGTAGTGTGAATATCAAGTGCAAAAAGGGCATGGATCCGAGTGCATAGGTAACATAGAAAAGAGAGGAAGTAGGGGAGGTGAGGGCTTATTCGGGGAAAGGCTTTTGGAGATGTGATTTTCATAAGGCTTTGAAGGTGGAGAGAGTGGTGGAGTATCATTTATGAGAGGGAAGGGAGTTCCAGGCCAGAGAGAGGATGTAGGTGGAGTTGGGTGTGAGGCAGACAAGATGGAGGAACAGTGAGAAGCACTTAGAGAAGCAGCATGACTCAGTGGAAAGAGCCCGAGTTTTGGAGTCAGAGGTCACGGGTTCAAATCCCAGCTCCACCAATTGTCAGCTGTGTGACTTTGGGGAAGTCACTTCGCTTCTCTGGGCCTCAGTTACCTCATCTGTAAAATGGGGATGAAGTCTGTGAGCCCCACGTGGGACAACCTGATCAGCTTGTATCCCCCCAGTGCTTAGAACAGTGCTTTGCACATATTATGTGCTTAACAAATACCATCATTAATTTATTAATTAATTAATTAACAGTGAGCAGGTTGGTTTATTAGTGAAGTGTGCAGGCTGGGTTGTAATAGGAAAGGTGGGTTGTAGTGAGGTAAGGTAGGAGGGGAGGAGCTGACTGTTTCAAAGCCAGTGGTAAGGAGTTTCTTTTTGTTGCCAGGGTAGATGAGCAATCACTGGGAGTTATTGAGGAGTAGAGAGAAATGCAGTTACTTTTTTTTAAGAAAAAATATGTATGGTCTGGCATATATTCATCTTCTTTACTAGTTTTTCTTTAAAGATCGGATCCAATGTAGCCTCCCATACAGAGCTGCAGTTCATCAGAAAAGATTTAGTTTAACCAAGTCTTGGTAGGATTTCAGTTGTCAGCGGTATTTCAATTATCACTTGGCATGCTTTCTGGGAATGGGAAGGGAATAATATAGAGGGAAATGTCAGTTCCGAGTATCCCTGAAACTAAATATTGCCTCCCAGCTGTATGTTTTGTTGCCTTATCTTTTCTTCCTGAAATGGTCAGTTACCTAACGAATTCCTCTGTCTTCCTCTAAATGCTGTTCCCTTAAAAGCACTGGAAGAGACTGTTGTAGCAGTGCAGTAGAGGAGAGGGAGGGGTAAATAGATTCTCACTTTCTGAAAAATCTACCATGGTCGTAAATCTACCATGACCTTCATTTGAAAGGAGCTCATTTCAGTCAACGATAAAAATTTTAAAAATCCCATTAGATTGCTACTGGGAAGATTGTTTTGAATATAAGAATTTTCTTCTTCAAGGGTGAACAACTTTAGCCAATTAAAGGAAGTCTTCAAATGAATAATGATAATACAGTTTAATTTTTAAGACATCCAGCCTGAGGCCCCCAAATGGAAAACAGATGTGCTGCGTCTACTCCAGCTGTAGCATGAATTGATATAAAGCCTAGGCACTGTGGGGCTCCTTGCATCTTCCAGCTATGATAGTGCCATAACTTTATTTATCCCAATATCATTGGCAAAGGAATTAATTCATTCCTTTTTTATTGAGTATATGTAACATATACTCAATATATATTACAGTATTCAATATATACACTATTATTCTCAATATATTACAGTATACATATATATTACAGTATGTGTATATATATCTTCTAGACTGTGAGCCCACTGTTGTGTAGGGACCGTCTCTATATGTTGCCAACTTGTACTTCCCAAACACTTAGTACAGTGCTCTGCACACAGTAAGTGCTCAATAAATACGATTGAATGAATATATATATATATATATATATATATATATATATATATGGAATTCTTATAATGGATAGCAATATATACTGTAATACTGTAATCATTCTTACAAAGGATATATTTGCCAGTCTATAGTCCTATGTTTTATAAGAATTCCAACTGAGTAAAATCCCAAAGTAAGGATTTTACACTATCCCCTGAATGGAAAAAATCCCTTTTTCTTAAAACTCAGAAACTTACCCCATGAATCTAGTATTGTAAAGTCTTTCTGAAATATCAGACAAAATGGAGAGCATAGTTAGAGAGTCTTTGGAAGAGGCCAAACAGGAATGGAAGATGAATCCACCAGGGCAGTGAGAAGAAAGAGAGTGTTTCTTCTTGAATTAAGGCTTTGGGTGAACTTAAATACCAAGATGCTAGAATAGGAAATAGCATTAGGTGCATCATATAGCAAATTTAACACAGCAAAGGATGATTGTTAAGAAAATGAGGTATCAAAGGCTTCTCTTTTGCAAAGCAGCCTTTTCCAGTCACACAAATGGATAAAATCTCATAGTTTAGAGCGTCTCATTTGCACCTAAAGAATAGATATATAAAGTATTATGGCATCTGTTAAGTGCTTGCTATATATCAAGAACTGTTCTAAATACAGTTATACAAGTCAATATACAAGTATATACAAGTCAATCAGGTCAAACACAATCCCTGTCCCACATAGGGCTCAAAGCCTAAGTGGGAGGGAGAAGAGCATTGAATCCCCATTTTACATATGAGAAAACTGAGGCATAGAGAAGTTAAATAACTTGTTTTCATGCACTCAGGAAGCTATGAGTCAGAAGACTTACCTTCTAATAGCTCAGCCACTGGCTGCTGTGTGACCTTGAGAAAATCATTTAACCTTTTTGTGCCTCAGTTTCCTCATCTGTAAAATGGGGAGCAAACACCCACTCTCCATACCTCCTAGATTGTGAGCCCCATATGGGACATGGACTGTGTTTGATCTGATTATCTTATCTCTACCTCAGTTCCTAGCAAAAATTAAACATTTAATAGATTCCATAAATAATAACAATAACATACACAAAAACCATATTTACTCTCTTAATTGACATACATTTTGCACAACTTTTGCAGCCTAAAAGCAGGGGAGGGGCCAAAATGGGGAATGAAATATAGAAATTAGGGAGCAGGAGAAAAAAGCAGCGAAGAAAAAAATGAGAAGGAAAGGCACTTAGAAGTGCACCTCTGACATATCACATTCTCACAGGGGCTGTATAAAACAGGCACTCAATCAGTTACAGTAACACCTCCTCCCACCCTTCTCATCTTTCTCTTCCAAAGTACTCCCTTTTCAAAGTCCATGCAGCAAGTCTGTAATCACAACTCTGGGTCATTTGGACCCTTCTCCGTTTCCTACCCCTTTGTGCAGCATCGTAACTTTTTACAAAAATAGTCCTGTACTTCCTCTTCAAAAATCGGGGCAGGGAAAATGATATGATAGAGGAAATTATGCAAATAAAGTATTTCAAAACACTTTATTTAATTGGCAAGCACCAAATGGCAAGCACCGTGGATGTCCATAATCTGTAGGGAATTCTGAATGATCAAAAACGAAGTAGCGATTATTAAGTGATCTTACAATACGTGAACAAATTCTGTAGACATATTCAATCCATCAATACCATTATGTGAGCCACTTCCATGTGCAGAGCATTGTTCTAAGCACTAGACTGTAGGCTTGTTGTGACAGGAAATGTGACTGTTTATTGTTATGTTGTACGCTCCCAAGTGCTTAGTACAGTATTCTGCATACAGTAAGCGCTCAATAAATACGATTGACTGACTGTAATGAATTACAGTCTAGTAGAGCAGCTGGACAAAAATAATTACAGAAAGAAGAAGAGAAAGGAAAGGGGATATGAAAATGAATAAATTCTTGAATGCTAGGGTATGTAAATGGGTATGCTCACTAACCTCTACGTATTCTCGTGATAAATTTTGTGACATCAAGATGGACATGGAAATAGAAAGCTTTTAAGTTCATCTACACATATACCTTTGAGAAAGCAGTATCAGGGAAGTAGATAGTCAAAAACAGTACCGGAAGTATTTCAGTCTTTTGAGTAGTGACTTGAATTATAAAATGTAAAATAAAAAGTGTGATTCGATTTCCTCTTGTATTTTGAAATTCCAAGTAGAGGCCATTGCAGTAATTGATTCTAGAAGGTTAAGACATTTGTTTGCCTTCTCTGTATAATTTGGGATGGCTCATTGGTCCTGCTAGACATAGCACATCTTTTCCAGATTCTTTCCAAATCCAGGCCTAGAGCTTTGCAATAGGAAAGTCAGAAGTTAAAGGAGCACCGAGACTGGTTTTTAACCATGACACTTTCAGGCTTCCCTAGACGAAGGACAGGTGGTGAACAAAAAGCTTTTTTGAATAACTATGCTTCCTTTTAATCGAGGTGAAGACATTTCCTGTAACCATCAGCAATGGGCTCAGTGTTCCCTTCCAAGCTCTTATTCCACAAAGGGAAACTAGCTTATTGTTGGCAGCTGTGTCTTTAGAATCTGATTAAGAGAGTTTTCTTCAGTTCTTGGATAAACATCTAGTTGAAGTCAACAAATTGCATTGGAGCCGATTAAGTGCCCTGCAATTTATACAACCGGTCCATAGAGACTTGAAGGAGGCGGAAGTCGCATTCCTCTTTGTACAGAGGATCATACACATTCCTGTAATGCACAATTCAGCTTGTTAACTCCATCACGGGAGCAGAGCAAGCTAGGGGGAAAAAGAAAGGAATAGCAAAAGAGTTTATCCTTAAGAAATAAAAAAACAGGTTTTGTGTGTCAGTAGAGACCAATGAAAGCTTAAGCTACTTCGGCTTAAAAAGATCATCTCAGTTTAATATATAGTCTAGTGTCAAGTAGTTCCCTGAAGGAGTAGCCACTGACTGGTTAATTAGAGAATAGGAGACAGAGCACATCCACATAAGAGAGAAATCTATATTTTGCTAATGCAGGGAGAGAGAGGGCTACATTGTGGTTAGCCTGTGCCATTCAGAAATGAGAAAGAGCATACTTCATACTTCAGTGCTTTTTTTTTCCCCACCTGTGCCTTGAGGAATTCTTATGCTTCTGTCATTTTCCAAATAGGCAGTTCTGTGGTGAAGAAGCATCTGTGACACTGAGTGCCTTGGATTGCTCTGGTGCTGCTCTGGTTGGGGAAGTTCTGCTTTAGGTCCTTTTGTGAAGCCTTGGTAAATTGGCTGTATCTATCTTTCTAGCAGCTTTCAGAGGCTAAACATTATTTCCTCTTCTATGGAAGATCTCGTTAAGTCTTTACTCTTCTATCTACTGAGGCAGATTACAATGAAAAATGGAAAGACCTGAAAGATCTTTTCTGACTAGCATGTAGATGATGTGTAGCTGCTCAGCCAAGTAGGTTCTTTGAAGAACAGCTCTAGACACACATATACAGCTATCAGGCTCTTCTTTTAGGGCCTCTTGGTGACAGCGTTATCGAATTTTAGTGTCAGTATTCCTTCAAGGGCTCTCACATGAAAAACAAACATTGCAGAGTTTATACCTCCCTTGTCTTTTCCTCAACTTTAAAGGTATTTTGACTGATTGGAATAGTGGTAAGAGCCTATTACAATATTCTCTTAGATAATGGCAAATCTACTTAACATAGATAAGAACAGATCTCTAGCTTGTTAGCCCCATACAGTTCTCTAGCTTGTTAGCGCCCTGTGCCTTTTTGGTGAAAAGGAGGGCAAAGAAAAACTCTGAAAGTAAATTGTTCATATATGAACAAATAAATATATAATTGAAAATATTTTATTTTGGGTTCATTTTAGAACAAATGCATTGCCATTTGGTCATCTAAATATATTTGTCGCATTTTTAATCACTGTTTATAAATTGTTTTGGCTGAGTTTATTGAATCTTGGGAACTCATTAATTCATTGGGAATTGGGATTAATTAATTATTAATTAATTAGTTATTAATTAGTCATTAATTATTTGGGAATTCATTAATTTCTTTGGGAAACTCGACTTTGTTTAGTGTTCTTTTACTTAGTCTATATTCAGAGAATCAGTTAAGTGAGATCACTACCAGGGGTATAGCAGTGCATATACACAAACATAGCTGACCTTCGTTTTCAAAGATCATGTTTCAGATTATGAGGTCCTATCCATGTCCATGAGTTTGGCTAAAAGACTGAAGCATGAGGGAGATTCCCTTCCAAAATATGTACATGTAAAGATAGGTCTTTGCTCCACCAATGTATTTGCCTTTTACAGGGTCTATCTCCAATTTCAAACCAGTTTATGGTATCCTGATCATCATGTTAAGGAACCAGAGACAGGAAGACAAAAGGACAAAAAAAAACAACAGTGCCAGGCATTGAAAGTCTTAAGCATGACATCTTAACAGAAGTCAGTCTTTTGGGCTGCACAGGGAGGTCAGGACCTTTTCAGTCACCCACACACCTGTGAGTAAACTTCACTTTCAGTGGTGTCTTTGAATCTGAAGGACAGCTAGATAGAGATTTCAAGAGTCTTTTGCTCAAAGGGATCAACCCCACTCTTGACTGCAACTTATCAGGATTGTCCACCTCCTGCAATGGTCTCCCATCTGTCATGGCTAGGTTTCAGTTTTTGAAACTGTGCTTTTATATGTTTTTGAATTTTCAGCCTTCTATGCTTGTGTGGGGGTTCTTTAGGTTTATCATTCAGTAGCTGCTGTTTTCATATATTCTCCTCACAAGCCCTACCCAGCAAAGCTATGCTGCCCTGACCATTGTCTTAATGCTGGTGAAATGACTACACTCTAGGACCTTGTTGTCGGTAAGCCTACCCTGCTATGGATATGGTGCTTGGCAGCATGACAAATTCAGGAGAAGTACAGGAAACAATTCCGAGATGTCTACTGTTTTCGTACACTTTACAGAAACATTTCACATCATCTTCCAAGTAGGAGTCTGGCCACTGCTAAGTAAATTCAGCTTTCCTGAGACATCCTTCACTATCCTTAGGCTACTTCGTGTAATATGGTTGGTCAACTCAGAGTTGTAATAATAATTATAATTATGGTATTGATTAAGCACCGTGGCTCACTGGAAAGAGCCCGGGCTTTGGAGTCAGAGGTCGTGGGTTCAAGTCCCAGCTCTGCCAACTGTCAGCTGTGTGACTTTGGGCACGTCACTTAACTTCTCTGGGCCTCAGTTACCTCATCTGTAAAATGGGGATTAAGACTGTGAGCCCTCTGTGGGACAACCTGATCACCTTGTAACCTCCCCAGTGCTTAGAACAGTGATTTGCACATAGTAAGCACTTAATAAATGCCATCATTATTATTATTACATGCCAAGCACTGTTCTAAGCGCTGGGGTAGATACAAGGAAATCAGGTTGCCCCACGTGAGACTCACAGTCTTAATCCCCATTTTACAGATGAGGTAACTGAGGCACAGAGAAGTTAAGTGGCTCGCCCAAGGTCACACAGCAGACAGTGCAGCTGGGATTAGAACCCACGTCTTCTGACTCCCAAGCCCGGGCTTTTTCCACTAAGCCATGCTGGCCCTTTCTGATCCTTTCCCTATCACGAGTGGGTTGGAAGATCTGTGTTTAGTCCTGTTCACCTTATTTTATGTTGCCATGCTTGAGGATTCAACAAGGGATATGGAGTCAGAGCATGCTACTGATCCCCTGGGAAATTCTTCAGCTCACAGACTATGATTAGGAATTGCTTTATACTGATGACTGTGCTCTTGAGACACATGCACAAGAAGACACATAAAAGATTATGTTTTGCTTTGCAAATTTGGCACAGTACTGAGGACTGACAATAAACCTAAAGAAAACCGAGGTTATTTATCAGCCTTCCCAAAGGGAACCCTATACCTGACCAAAGATTTCATTAGCCATACAGAATTTAATGATTATCACTGAATTCTGCTAAATAGGCCATAAATTATCCAGTGATGCGTGAATAGACAAAGAAGAAGAATATAGGGAAAAGACCACGGTGGCTTTTAGAGGGCTTCAAGACAGATAATAATATTAGTTGTTGCTAAGCACTTACTATGTGCCAAGCACTGTACTAATCTCAATCAATCAATCAATCAATCATATTTATTGAGCACTTACTGTGTGCAGAGCACTGTACTAAGCTCTTGGGAAGTACAAGTTGGCAATATATAGAGACAGTCCCTACCCAACAGTGGGCTCACTGTCTAACAGGGGGAGACAGAGAACAAAACCAAACATACTAACAAAATAAAATAAATAGAATAGATATGTACAAGTAAAATAAATAAATAAATAAATAGAGTAATAAATATGTACAAACATATATACATATATACAGGTATATACTAAGTGCTGGAATAGATACAAGACAATAAGGTCCCACATGCAGCTCATAGGTTAAATAGGAGAGAGATCAGTTATTGAATCCCCATTTTGCAGATGATGAAACTGAGGCATAGAGAATAATAATAGTAGTAGTAATGGTATTTGTTAAGTGCTTAGTATGTCCCAAGCACTGTTCTAAGCGCTGGGTAATCAGGTTGTCCCACATGCGACTCACAGTCTTAATCCCCATTTTACAGATGAGGTAACTGTGGCACAGAGAAGCTAAGTGATTTGCCCAAAGTCATACAGCTGACAAGTGCCGGACTGGATTAGAACCCAAGATCTCCGACTCCCAAGCCCATGCTCTTTCCACAAGGTCACAGCAGGTAAGCAGCAGAGCCAGGATTAGAACCCAGGTCCTCTGAATCCCAGGCCGAGATCCTTCCACTAGGCCATGCTGCTTCTACAGTGGCTGCAATGGGGCATCAAGAGCCATATCAACCTGAAGGCCTTTAAAAATGCTGTGGTTTCCAACCTTCTATTTGGCTGTGAGAGCTGGAAATCCAACTTCTTGAGCAGTTTCTCATATGTGTAGCTTGAAACCATTTAAACACAGAGAATATCAAAATAAGGAATATCTGGAATCTGCCAAGCTAACTCGTGTGGTTTCTTTTGAGGTGTTTCCTTTTGGAGTGGACCAGAGTGATCTTGCTCATTTAGAAATACAATTACTGAAAGGAGTAAAGGCACCGATTGTTCCAGATCTTCATTTATACCAGCTAGGGTTATGAATATACATTCTAGGCTGCCCTGATGGAGAATGAGAGTACACATAAATGTGGGTGTATTTGAAGTAGTGTGGCTTAGTGGAAAGAGCACAGGCTTGGGAGTCAGAGGTCATGGGTTCTAATCCCACTTCTGCCACTTGTCAGCTGTGTGACTTAGGGCAAGTCACTTAACTTCTCTGTGCCTCAGTTACCTCATCTGTAAAATGGGGATTAAGACTGTGAGCCCCATGTGGGGCAACCTGATTACTTTGTATCTACCCCAGTGCTTAGAACAGTGCTTGGCACATAGTAAGTGCCTAACAAACACCATTATTATTATTATTATTATTATTAAGTAGAGAGCTTGGGAAGAAGAGGAGAAAATGGACTCCTCATAAGTTATAATATGGCTGGTTATCACCCTGATCCTAGAAAACAAAAATACTTGTTATCGCTCTAGGCATCTCACTAAAAGCCAGTCCAGTGAAAAGAGCCTAGAGAGCCAAGAGGAGCAGAGTAGAAGGAGGTGTTAAACTCTGGCCCTGGAAGGAGGCCAAGAACTGTCTTCAGGAGTGAAGATAAGCTGCGAAAAACAGGTGTTGGCAGTCCTTCTGGAGTTAATATGATGATACAGATTGTGAATGCCAGAAAGAAGGCCCAGTACCATCACAATGGTATCAATGCTGAATATCTGTATGACAAAAGACAAGCTTTGTAAAGCTTGGTATATATGAGGTATCAGGGGCTGGCTGCCATTTTCAGAGGTGATGGGCTCTTTTGCTGAAGAGGGGATACTAGAAGGCATGAGATCTAATAAGTAGCAAATAAACCTTATTAAACCCCATTTGTGGCAATTCCCTGCCAAATTTGAAGGTTAGGGATTGCTGCTGGACAGGGAGTCCTTCATTCATATGTGGATATACAGATAGAGGGATTGTGATTCAATGATTTTTCTCTATCAATCACAAATTTCAATAGGAATAGTGAAGATGGAATATTTAAATATCTACTGTGATGAAGATAGGCAAATATTTACAAGGTCAGTTTCTCATTCTAAGTAGCTCAATAGAAACTCCCTTTCAATCAGCCCTGGTTCTCCTCCGTCATATAGCAGCAATCCTCTTGAAGCAATGGGAGGGTATATTGTCTAATGCTAGGACTAGGGTCCAGGTGTCGAAGTCATATAATAATAATAATAATAATAATGATGGCATTTGTTAAACGCTTACTATGTGCAAAGCACTGTTCTAAGTGCTGGGGAGGTTACAAGATGATCAGGTTGTCCCACAGGAGGGCTCACAGTTTTAATCCCCATTTTACAGGTGAGGTAATTGAGGCACAGAGAAGTTAAGTGACTTGCCCTAAGCCACACAGCTGACAGTTGGCAGAGCCTGGATGTGAACCCACGACCTCTGACTCCAAAGCCTGGGCTCTTTCCACTGAGCCACGCTGCTTCTCCTGTCGTATGATCAGATCTTCCTCTGACTTATGACCCTCTTTGAATTTAGCCAAGTGACTTAATTACTTTTGCCAGATATTTCTGGACATTCCAATCAATCATGTTTATTAAGTACTTACTAGGTGCAGGGCTTTGGACTAAGCACTTGGGACAGTGCAACACAACATTATAACCAATCCATTCCCTGTCCACAATCTGGAGGGGGGAGACCGATATTAATATAAATAAATAAATTACAGATATGCTGGTGGCGGTGAATAAAGGGAGCAAGTCAGGGTGGTGCAGAGAAGAGTTGGAAAAGAGGAAATGAGGGCTTAGTAAGGCCTCATGGAGATGATGTGCCTTCAATAAGGCTTTGAAATATCACCTGATATGAAAAGGGAGGGCATTCCAGGCCAGACGCAAGATGTCGGGGAGAGGTCAGCGGTGAGATAGATGACATCCAGGTACAGTGAGTAGGTTGGCATTAGCTAGAGAAGCAGCATGGCTAGAGAAGCAGCGTGGCTCAGTGGAAAGAGTACAGGCTTTTGAGTCTGCGGTCTTGGGTTCGAATTCCGGCTCTGCCACTTGTCTGCTGTGTGACTTTGGGCAAGTCACTTAACTTCTCTGTGCCTCAGTCACCTCATCTGTAAAATGAGGATGAAGACTGTGAGCTCCATGTGGGACAACCTAATCACCTTGTATCCCCCCCCGGCACTTAGAACAGTGCTTTGCATATAGTAGATACTTAACAAATATCATCATCATCATTATTATTATTAGCGGAACGAAGTGTGCAGGCTTGGTTGTAGAAGGAGAGTAATAAAGTCAGGTAAAAGGGGGCAAGGCAATTGAGTGCTTTAAAACCAATGGTAAGGAGTTTCTGTTTGATGCAGAGGTGGATGGGTAATCACTGGAGATTCCTGAGGACTGTTTTTATACAAAAACTGAATGTTTTTGTAGAAAAAGAGCTGGGCAGCAGAGTGAAGAATGGACTGGAGAGGGGAGAGTCAGGAGGTAGGGAGATCATCAAGGAGGCTGATACAGTAATCAAGGTGGGATTACTTAGATTAAGTGCTTGGATTAATGGGGTAGCAGTTTGGATGGATTCCACCAAGAGTAAAATATTTATATGTAGATCTTTAAATTTATTGTGGGCGGGGAATGTATCTGTTTATTGTTTTATTGTACTCTCCCAAGCACTTATTACACTGCTCTGTACACAGTAAGAGCTCATTAAATATGATTGAGTGAATGAATATAATAATAATAATAATGATGGCATTTGTTAAGCACTCACTATGTGCAAAACACTGTTCTAAGCACTGGGGTGGATACAAGGTGATCAGGTTGTCCCACGTGGGGCTCATAGTCTTAATCCCCATTTTACAGATGAGGCACAGAGAAGTGAAGTGACTTGCCCAAAGTCACACAGCTAACAAGCGGCAGAGCCAGGATTAGAACCCATGACCTCTGACTCCTAAGCCCGAGCTCTTTCCACTGAGCCACACTGCTTATGAAAGGCACATTACATAAGTGAAGTAGGTTTAATATCTGTAAATGATTTCATGCAATTTGAATTACACAAAATAATAATGATGAATTTTATTATTTGCTTACTATGTGTCAAGAACTGTATTAAGAACTGGACTAAGTACAAGATAATCAGGTTGGACACAGTCCCTTTCAGCGTGGCTTAGTGACAAAAGCCTGGGCTTGGGAGTCAGAGGTCATGGGTTCTAATCCCAGCTCCTCCACTTGTCTACTGTGTGACCTTGGGCAAGCCACTTAACTTCTCTGTGCCTCAGTTACCTCATCTGTAAAATGGAGATTAAGACTGTGAGCCCCTCCTGAGGCAGCCTGATAACCTTGTATCCATCCCACACTTAGAACAGTTCTCGGCACATAGTAAATGCTTAACAAATACCATCATTATTACTATTATTATTGTTATTGTTATTATATGGGGCTCACAGTCTAAGGGGGAGAAGAATCCCCATTTTACAGATGAGGAAACGGAGGAGTTGAATGGTTAGATGACTTGCATGTAAATTAAATAAATAAATTACACATCGGGTATGTGGCAGAGGTAGGATCAGAACCCGGATCCTATGATACCTAGGCCTGTGCTATATTCCCTAGGCTATATTGCTTACACAGTTAATTGTAACCGCAAAATAATATGTCTCATTTAGCATTTTGTTGATAGTAGGCCTTCAAATGCCAGCTCACAAAGTGTTAATTCATTTCAACAATGATTTTCTATTTATGAAACATTTGATTCTATATTTATGGTAAGTATGAATTGAACTTCGTGCCAACCCAACATTTTCCTGTTCCATGTTAATAAACAGATGTACTTATTTTTCATTGGCTAATTAATTGCAAGTTATCTTGAGAAATCTTTCTTGAGAAATCCAGATGAAAGGCATTGTGTTTCTGGGAACCTCACCTATTAAGAATGGCTTACTCCCAAATTAAGCTTGACCCTTCTTTGATATGCTTTAATAGGCAATGATAGCTTGATTGCAGTATTTGTTGTTGAGCTATCATTTCCCTAATCCAGCAGAAGGGTCATATCAGAATATTAGAGTTTAATTACTCTGTAAAGTGTCTTTGAAGCAAGTTTCCTCGGCTTATTTTTCACTCCAGTTTTAGTTGGCAAGCTACCATTATGCTATTTCCTGCCCCTTTTGCTTTTCTTCTTGATATATTGATAGTCTGAAGGGTCAATTTTATTTCTTTTGTACCTGTTTAGTTATTTCAGTTCAACAGCTTATACTAAAATCACGAATAAATGTGGA
Source organism: Tachyglossus aculeatus (assembly GCF_015852505.1). Lineage (NCBI taxonomy): Eukaryota > Metazoa > Chordata > Mammalia > Monotremata > Tachyglossidae > Tachyglossus > Tachyglossus aculeatus. The sequence goes on along the minus strand of NC_052087.1, from coordinate 24,960,694 downwards.
AACTAATAAAAGCAATGGGTCCCAGACATGATTCTCTGGACTTATCACCAAGCATTTATATGCAGGTGTCCCTCATGATACACCTACATACATTCCTATGCATATAATGAGATTATGTTCCTTGTGGTTGCATTGTGAGGGATTGTATCATAGGGTCCATTTTCAAATAGACTTACATGTTATGTATTAGGACCCATTTAAGAACCAACTTTGATACGATGGTAAATCCCTCCCCACCTCCACTTCACATTCTGCCCATCCACTGCTCAGTGGCCACTAATATAAAAATTAAAGTTAAAACAAAGAACTACAATACTGCACAGAGTACAGTACAAAAGGAGTGAAGGGAACATTGAGGAAAATGGGGGAGAGGGTTGAGGGTAGTAATAATAAGAATAATAACAATTATAGTATTTATTAAGCCCCCTTACTAGATGCCAAGAACTCTGCAGAGGCTCACTGTATGGGTGCCAATTACCTAAAGTGTGTTTGATTGGATTGGCAGTCCCTGGGCACCTGTTTCTTATCATCCTCCACCCAGTTGAAAGAGTTGATTTCCCACTTGCCTGGTGAGCTGCGTCCTCTGATTGGTTCCTGTACACAGGATCTAATTAATTGGAAGATTGACCAATCTTCAGATGCAGTTCAATTACAGAGGAACACAGAGATCAGAAGAGAGAGAGGAGAGAGAGAAAGAAAGAAAAGAATGTTTTTTGAAAACTCAAAATTAGTATCATTCTCCATCCTCACCCCCACAGTCATCTCCTTATTTTGTTATTTTGTTAGTATGTTTGGTTTTGTTCTCTGTCTCCCCCTTTTAGACTGTGAGCCCACTGTTGGGTAGGGACTGTCTCTATATGTTGCCAATTTGTACTTCCCAAGCGCTTAGTACAGTACTCTGCACATAGTAAGCGCTCAATAAATACGATTGATGATGATCTCCTCTCAGCCAGATGTAAAGAGGAGGTGGAGGAGGGCCCTGGGGATGTTGTGTTGCTGCTGTCCCCCCACAACCAGGGTACAGAGAAGAGACATGGGGAGCTCCAGGATACGGAGAGGATGCACGGGGGACTCCAGGAGTGTTAAGTTTTTGCCACAGCCACCTTTCCGAGGACAGAGAAGAGGCAGAGTTCTAAAAACAGTGATATTTGTTAAGCGCTCGCTATGTGCAAAGCACTGTACTAAGCACGGGCATACACACAAGCTAATCAGGTTGGACGCAGTCCCTAACCTAAGTGGGGCTCACAGTCTAATCCCCATTTTATAGATGAGGAAACTGAGGCACAGAGAAGTAAAGTGATTTGCCCAAGGTCACACAGCACATCGGGATTAGAAACCAGGTCCTTGTGACTCTCCCGCCCATGCTTTATCCATTAGGCCATGCTGCTTCTAGACTGGTTAAAGCTGCCACCCTAGAGTGGGACAGAGAGAAGGGCCCAGGAGGCTTCAGGGTGTTAGGGTGCTCATGTGCCCCTCTAGACTGCTCTCCTTCCAGACTATAAGCTTGTAAAGGACAGGGAACGTGTCTGTTAATTCTACTGTAGTGTATTCTCCCAAGTGTTTAATACAGTGCCCTGCACATTCTTTCATTTATTCATTGAATCGTATTTATTGAGCACTTACTGTGTGCAGAGCACTGTACTAAGTGCTTGGGAAGTACAAGTCGGCAACATATAGACATGGTCCCTACCCAACAATGGGCTCACAGTCTAGAAGGGGGAGACAGACAACTAAACAAAACATGTAGACAGGTGTCAAAACCATGTTGGCATTTGCTGAGGTGCCTTTGGCCGTTGGGTCTAGTGGCCAGTCACCGAGGAGGAGGCCAAGATTTGAAAGGAAGGATAAGGCTCAGTTTTGCACCCTCGTACCCCACCCCTCGCAACCAGAAAGCTCACCCGGAGGCTACCCCGGCTCAGACTCTTGTCTCCGGGACCTCACGCTCTGGAAAGTGTTCCCCGTTCTGTCACCCTTCGTCCGGGGACGGGTTCATTCAGTGATTGGTGAGGCGAGAGAGAGAGAGGCTGGGGATGGAAAGCCTGAGTTTTATATAAAATTTATTCCACGAGGCGAATTGAATTTATGTAATTGTTTAATTGCAATGGATTGAACTTCCCTTTCGGGAGGAATTTTATTAATTAGCAATATTAGAGCTTCCCTACACGGGAGGAACACAATCATACATTAATCGCGCGTGGGTGAGGCGGCTAGCTCTCACCCATGTGCACTTCCCACTCGGGAAGAATCCACTTACTTTCCCACATGGGAAGAATTCATTACATTACCCGCACACGTGGTGGGCGGCTAGCTCTCACAATGTGCTCTCCCTACATGGGAGGAATCCACTCATGATTCCTATCAGCAGCGGGGTACCTGGGTCCCACCCACGAGACACTCACTCATCCCGCGGCCCTTGCCTCAGTGTGTTGGTTCTGGTTGTAGAGTGGGCATCTGGCCTTCTGGGCAGGGAGTGACACATGGGCTGCTGCTGCTGCGTGTCCTGGTGTTCTGCCCCCGAAGGTCAGAGGCGACAGGTATTTATCACCTGTGCTCCTAGGCCGCTCCAGCTTCCGACCTCAGTTTATTCAATCTCTGCCCTCCCCCCTCCTCAATACCTAATTTGATTGGCACGGGGGCGAGGGACACCTTCTGTATTCCCGGCTTGGGCTGTCAATCTAGCAGATTGCAGGTCGTGGGGGTGGTATCCAACCCTCACTTCTGAGTTCCGCCTGCTGGCTCAGGCGGTCACGAGATAGCTTTTGACCTTGAGATGGCCGGTACCCAAGGGTCACGTCGGGACACGTCCCCCTCTCCTCAGGCCCATTAGGGGTCTGGGAGCTATCAACCAGGCTGAGATCCCCCTAGGGCCCAGCAGCTGGCCCAGTTGGGACCCAAACAAGACAGATGAGGCTGAGCAGGCAGACCTGTGGGATTTGACTTTATTAAGGGCAGGAAAGGGGAGCGGTAGGCGATCTGGCAGTTCGAGACCTCTTTCTGAGTCCCGGTTCCCCGGCCCCAGGGGCGGGAGATGGCTTCGGCTCCTCCCCATCCCACGGGAGTGATAATAATAATAATAATTATGGTATTTGTTAAGTGCTTACTATGTGCCAAGCACTGTTCTAAGCACTGGCATAGATACAAGTTAATCAGGTTGTCCCACGTGGGGCTCACAGTCTTCATCCCCATTTTGCAGATGAGGCAACTGAGGCACAGAGAAGTTAAGTGATTTGCCCAAGGTCACACAGCTGACAAGCAGCAATGGAGCGGGGATTAGAAGCCACAACCTCTGACTCCCAAGCCCGGGCTCTTTCTGCTAAGCCACGCTGCTTCTCCCAGCTGGGCCCCGGGCCTGGCCCTGAAACCCGTCTCCCGGGAGCGGGAGTCCTGCTTCAGGAGGCTGGAGGCCCCGGTGCCGTCCAGGGCCTAGGTGGTGGCCACTGGACCATAAGTGACCAGAACCCCCTCAGAACAAGTGCCACTTGTCCTCGGAAAAGCCTGAATGCTCTCGGACCGGCCTCACCCCCAGGGTCTACCAGCAACTTCTATGTCACAGTCAATAAATACCACGGATTGATGAATTCATTGGAGGATAGAGAGGAGGAACGAGGGGGCTTTGGTGTGTCATGGAGGTGGAGGGGGACAGAGAAGCCCCAGTAGGAGGTGTAGAAGCTGGTTTCACCATAATATTCTACCTTCCTCTTCTCTGGCTCTGCCCCCTTGTCACTAGGTCAGTGACTACTTAGTTTAAAGCCACAAATAAAGGTAGGCAGGAAAGTTACCACAAATATGGGAGGACAGGGTTTGATTCACTGAAGTGATTGACCATGACCTCAGCAACTGAGGTAAGTCAACAGACAGCATAGTTCATCTCCCTGGGGTACACTGCCAGTGCTCTTTCTTGATGTTGTTTACACCTTGAAAAATCCTATGTGTTTGATTCATGTAATTATTTTTATTGTTTTATTGTTATTTCTTGTTATTATTCTATTTATATGTGGGAACTGAGGCCTAGAGATGTTAAAAGATTTATCCAGAGTCAAACAGCACATTCATGATTGAAATCTTCTACTAAACTCTAATTTCCCCAAACTTTGTGTATTCCTGCCAAACCAAGCTCTCTACTGAGGATTAACAGGCTATTATCTCTCCAACAGTGGTCATGTAGTTCTGATTGGTTGAATGTATTATTATTGTTATTATCATATTAGTTAAACAAAACTATGTATCAAGCACTGTTCTAAGGTCTGGGATAGATACAAGATATTAAGGTCAGACAACACCCTCTCCCACCTGAGGCTCAGAGTATTTTCATTCAGAGCCTGGGGGAAATGTTTCTATTTAATTGTTGGTGTATATCGGGGTGGATTTATCTTGATCCTATTCAAAAAGTGGAATAGTTCCCCAAATCAAGAGCCTGTACTATGACACTCATTTCTTGACCCACATGGCTCAAACTAATGCAACCTGGAATGCTTCTTATAGCAGTGTTTCTGATTTCTGCCTGGCTGGCATTTATTGTGTATTTTTAGTCTTGACTTTCGCTACCTTGCGTTGAGTAAGTCCCTGTTGGTTTTACGTCACTTGAGTCAATGAAGATATATCCTGACAGAAGATCTGAGCCCAGATTTCTCCATCTGCATTAATTCCTCGTCCTCCTCTGTCAATCTTCTCCCCAAGCCTCTCGTCGTCACTGTCAGCTTCAGCAGCACAAACTGCTTTGGATTTGACTGACCTCAGCAGTTTGTCTGCTCTCTGACATTTGGACTTCTTCCAGAACTTAGGTTGCCCTCTGTCCTTATTTCTTGCTTAGTTGCCTGCCAAAATGTTAAATTCTTCAGCATTCTTAAAATTTGCCACCTTGATGACTAGAAAGGCATAATAATAATAATAATGGCATTTATTAAATGCTTACTATGTACAAAGCACTGTTCTAAGCGCTGGGGAGGTTACAAGGTAATCAGGTTGTCCCACGTGGGGCTTAGTCTTAATCCCCATTTTACAGATGAGGACAGTGAGGCATAGAGCAGTTAAGTGACTTGCCCAAAGTCACACAGCTGATAAGTGGCAGAGCCGGGATTTGAACCCATGACCTCTGACTCCAAAGCCCGTGCTCTTTCCACTGAGCCACGCTGCTTTCTCTAATAATAATAATGGTATTTGTTATGTGCTTACTGTGTGCCAAGCATTGTTCTAAGCCCTGGGGTGGATGCTGGCTAACCAGGTTGTCCCATGTGGGGCTCACACTTTTAATCCCCGTTTTACAGATGAGGTAACTGAGGCACAGAGAAGTTAAGTGACTTGCCCAAGGTCACACAGCAGACAAGTGGAGGAGCTGGAATTAGAACCCACATCTTCTGACGCCCAAGCCCGTGCTCTTTCCACTAAGCCACGCTGCTTTAATAAACTGCTCTAATAAACTGACACCCTATGGTGCAATGTAATTTAGTGGATTTAGACGGGAAGTCAGAAGTCAGGCTCTTACATTGCTTGATCTGCCCTACATACAGTCTCACAGGCCATGTCCATCCATTTCCATTTACTCTCCCCTACCCTTTTCATGACCCTTCCCTGCTGGAGCACCACTGTCTGACGGGACTGTAAAAGGAAGCTTCACGTGGAGTGCCTTGACAGACTTTCTCCAACTGAATTTAAATTGGCCAACAATTTTTTTTATTTTTGAGGTTCTCCTTCCCTTCCAATTCAACCTTCCTGACCTCTCTTCTTCTTTCCCTGCTTTGTTTTTATGATTATCTGTGTAAAAAATGTTTTATGTTTAAAAGGCTCATCTTCAGAGGAAAGGGGCTCTAAAATTCCAAAAGGAAGAATGAATAAGTAATAGCAGTGACATAAATACCAAGTAGAATAAAGTGCAATAAATGCAGGGCTGACCTCGACTCCCAAGTTAAATTACACACTGTGGAAATGTTTGATATTACATTCTTTTTTTCTCCACTAAAAAAAGGCCACATTGGCACTTTGCCAATCAAGGGTGAGAATTAAATGGGTATGTGAGGATGTACTAAATGAATGTGATTAGATTATTATTAATTACTGTTTATTGGCACTGGTTAGCTACTGAACCCTTTGACAGTTTGTGGAGTCTTTGGAAAATAGTGTGCAGAATTAAAAGAAAAGAAAAAGCAAAAACCATAATCAGAAGGCCTGTTGGGTGGCAACTGGGCTTTTGGTGTGGGAAAGGGAGGGGAAGAATCAGCTACGGTTGCTTTTTCTTATATGCAAGTCAAGTTCTGTCCCATTCCAGTTTTCTTCCCATGCTGCTGGGGACCCCGTCTGGGAATTCTGGGACAAGGTCTCAGTTCCCTAGTTGGAGGACTGTGAAAGACTGCCGCAATCCCTGAAGGGATTACAGAAACCAAGAGCCATTCCCATCCTTCCCTAGCTTTCCCAGGGGTATCCCATAGCCTAGATCAGATTTCTAAATCCCTGAGGTTACTCCCAAGCCGCTTTATGGTTCAGGAGGCAAATGAGATCACCCTGAGCTAAGCCTGAGGCAGCTGAACATGAAGATTTGGGCATCTTGTCTTTCTGCATGGGATGACTTGGGAGCAACTCCATATTTAATTTTGCCCTATTGTGTCATAAACCCATACACAATTATTTGCATATTTACATAAAAGTACATAAAATCTTCAAGTTTGTGAAGTTAGGCTTAACTGTTTTTGCTGTCTCTATACTTTCCTTCTCTGTTTTAATTCCTGTTTCCCACACTCATTTTCTCATTTCCCTATCCACTGTGCTTGGTGCTCCTAAGCATCATGTTCTGCCTCCACAGCTTTAACACAGTGGGAGAAAAGATTTCTGAAACTGATGGGTATGTAAGAAGCTGAGTAACAAGATAGGAACTCTGGATTTACATTGTGTGTTGTATATTGGAAGAATCAGACTGTGTCTGATCGCTTGTGTATGATTCTAACCCAGTCCTTAGCACAGTGCTTGGCAAACAGTAAACCCTTACTAAAAACCATAATGAACTAACTTACTAAGAAAGAAGAGTCCATGAGCAGAGGAGTAGAAAAATTGGGCTTCTTGCCCAAATTTCTCAGAGTTTTAATTTTTTCATCTGCAAAATCTTGGCCCCTGTGTTTTCCTTCCCCCACCCCTCCTCTGGAACATGTCATCTACTCCATCCTTCCAAGGACCAGTGAAAAACCAGGTGCCACCCAAGATCACAGAGAGTGGTCTGGATGAATTAGGGGGCTCCCCCACCCCCTCAGAGGGTCTTTCCTCTTTCACAGTGTGGGTCGTACAATATGATGATGTCACATGGCACATGTTATATAACATCGCCATGTCACATGGAGTAAGCAGTCCCCTGGCCTCTTCCCTCAGAGTGCCAGCCACCAGTCCGTCATATTTTATTGTTGTATTGTACTCTCCTAAGCCCTTAGTACAGTGCTGTGCATGCAATAAATGCTCAATAATATATGAATGAATGGATGGATGATTGAATACTTTTCTCTGACACAAAGATGCCATTCATTCATTCATTCAATCAATCGTATTTATTGAGTACTTACAGTGTGCAGAGCACTGTACTAAGCACTTGGGAATTACAAGTTGGCAACATATAGAGACGGTCCCTACCCAACAATGGGCTCACAGTCTAGAGGGGGGAGAAAGACAACAAAACACGTGGACAGGTGTCAAGTCATCAGAATAAATAGAAGTAAAGCTAGATGCAAATAATTAAGAAAATAAATAGAATAGTAAATATGTACAAGTAAAATAGAGTAATAAATCTGTACAAACATATATACATGTGCTGTGGGGAGGGGACGGAGGTAGGGCAGGGGGTGGGGAGGGGGAGAGGAAAGGGGGGCTCAGTCTGGGAAGGCCTCCTGGAGGAGGTGAGCTCTCAGTACGGTTTTGAAGGGAGGAAGAGAGCCAGGTTGGTGGATGTGTGGAGGGAGGGCATTCCAGGTCAGGGGGAGTACGTGGGCCGGGGGTCGATGCGGGACAGGCAAGAACGAGGCACAGTGAGGAGGTTAGCGGCAGAGGAGCGGCGGGTGCGGGCTGGGCTATAGAAGGAACCTCAAGCACATTCATGGGGCCACCACAGCACCTGAGCCAGGCAGCATTTCCATTCCAGATGACCAGTTTCAAACCAGCACAACTTGGCATCCATCACTAATGGATTTAGAAGTTTGTTGCCTCTGCCACCCTGGGTGTTGGCTATATCTCCCAGCAGCCCAAGCGGTGGGCATTTCTGTCTCTGGCCTTGAGTAAAACTGAGCGAGAAGGTAGGAGGAGGGGTGACGGGGTACTGGGGAGAATAGAGGAGGTGCTAGGCAGTGGGGGAGAGGGAGCATTAGGTAGAAGCTGGGAGGGGGCATTAGGGAGAAGGGGAGTGGGGAATCTGAAGTGTGGAAGTGCCAGCTGGGAATCCTGAAAGAAGTAGTCTACCCACAGTTCAGGGTGCATCTGGGGCAAAATTAACTGCCCGCTAAAGCCTGGAGGCTGACCTTAAAGGAGAGCAGAAGGGGCTGGCGTCGTTGTGGTCATCGTGGTCTGGGGAGCGTGAAGGGTGGGCTGGAAATACAGGATCTGACAGGAAACAGAGGGAGAGCCAAGCCATCAGGAGGAACAGCAGTCATCGGGAGTGGACAGTAAGTTTGAATGTAGCTGGAAAGCAGAGTTTGCACCGTCGCTTGTTTTTGACATTTAAGTTTCATTTGGCGGTTCTGGAACCAAGTCTTCACCTAGACCGGAGATAGTTTCAGCATGTCGAGGAGCCTCACTTTCTCCTGCACACTTGGGTAATGCTGCTGCTGGAAGCTTTTCTCCAGTTCCAGGAGCTGCTTGCAGGTGAATTTTGTCCTGGGTCAATTAATGATACTGCCGCCGCTGCTGTCGGAAAAGTTATTCTGGTGATCCTCCTTCTCCACTTTCTCCTCCTTCTCCACTTCCTCCTCCTTCTCAGGTGGACCCCAGACCAAGTTCTTCTGTAAGGCTTGCTGGCCGGGGGTGGCCTGTCCAGGGCTGCCATCTGGGCCGCAGATGGGGTCCTCCCTGGAGGAGAAGGGCTTTGGGACGAAGCTGCCCCGAGCCAACCACTGCACTGACCAAAAGCCCTGGCCCTCCATGATGACCGGTCCTTGCCCTTCAGGCCCCTCTCTTCTCTGGAACTCAACAGTCACTTGACTGTGGAGGAGTCCAAACAGTGAGTAGCAACACTTTCCTGAATTCCCTGCTCTCCAGAGAAAAGGAATTGGCTGGTTTCATCAAATCTGGGATCAGAAAATCACTGCTGAGATTCATCCTTCGAAAATACTTATTAAAACTCAATGTATGGAAAATAGACCCCAGATTTCCTCTATTGAAAAATAGCACTTTAAAAAATAAGTTTCTCAGAGAGTCCCAAGAGAACTTCAATCAATCAGTCAATCAGTGGTATCATCGAGTGCTTACTGGATGCAATGCACTGTACTAAACATTAGGGAGAGTAAAATACAATAGGATTGATAGACGTGATCCTTGCTCTCAAGGAGCTTATGGTCCAGTGACGAGTTAACTTGAGAATTCAGAAGTGTTACTTGGCTTGGTTAGCAATAACTCTTCAGCTGCTGCCCTGGACGGATGCAGCGAAGTGCAGGCTTGCTTGGGGCTCTCTAAATCAATCAATCAATCAATCAATCAATTGTATTTATTGAGTGCTTACTGTGTGCAGAGCACTGTACTAAACGCTTGTGAAGTACAAGTTGGCAACATATAGAGACTGTCCCTACCCAACAGTGGGCTCACAGTCTAGTACTTCTCTAAATGAGACGTAGGATAGCCTACTGAGACGGGAATCTGAAGACTTGGGTTCCAATGCTGGCTCTGCCACTTGCCTGCTGTGTGACTTTGGGTGAGTCACTTAACTTCTCTGTGCCACAGGTTCCTCATCTGTAAAATGGGGATTAAATCCTCCTCCTTCCAATCTAGACTGCGAGTGCTATGTGGGACAGGAACTGTACTCAACCTGATTATCTTATTTCTTCCTCAGTGCTTAGAACAGTGCTTCACACGTAGTAAGCACTTTAACAAATATCATAAAAAACCTAGCTCCAGCCCTGACAATATTTTCAGTAATATTGTAGGAATTTCCAAGACTCAGGCCCCTGCACTGGAAAATTGGAAATTGGAAAATCTTGGAATCTGTTGCCTTTGTTAGAATCTGTTGTGTTTTTAAAGCTGGGCAGCATTATATGGTGTCCATATCTAGACATGCTCTAGCTTATGTTCTATTGCAGACAGAATTTCAAGCAGGTGCTTTCTTGCAGTATCAGCCAATACCATCAACAGAGAGGTCAGGTCAGAAGTCAGTGGCCATATTGAACGACACTGCTTATTTAACCATCTGAGGCCAAGAGGTAGAGAGACCTGATGGCTCTCCATGCTGACTTAGTTTAAGTTGAAGAGTGGAATTAAAGTTTGTACTAGAACTCTGACCTGTTCCGCTAACTCTCAGAGAGTTCTTGTCCCTGATGAAGGAGACCACCAGTAAGGTTATTCTATAATAAAAATTTGATTTATTGGCTGCTTTCCCTAGATATTTTTCATTTTCTCTCCAAAAAACAATGGCCCTTAGCTACTACAGATTGAATTTTGATCAGTCAATTGCAGATTGATTAGACCATGGAGCGGATGGTTTTCCTTTCTGATTTTAATGGCTCATTGATTTTGAGGGAGACTAAAAACATAGAAGTAGGGTCAGGGTTGCTGAGTTGTGAGTCTAGAAATGAACCAGACAGAGACCTGCTTATATATGTTTCATCCTAAGTCACTGTTCCCATGACCAAGAACCCCATCCATATGACAGAGGAAGGCTTTGGGGTAATTCCCAATCTTTCTACAACTTGGTGAAGTGTGTTGTTGGGCACTTACAGCTGCTACAAGTATTTATGTGGTTTTGGCACTGTGATTGACACTGTGCAAACCTGTTAAGGCTCATGCTGGGCTGAGCATTGTACAAAGGAGACATGCCTGTGGCATGAAAAACTGAAGTAATAAGATGTACCAGTCTGGACCAGTGGCCCAAACCCACTCCTGTCTGGTCCTTAGTCCTCTAGACTGGAAACTTGTCCTCTAGCATATAAGCTCACTGTGGGCAGAAAATGTGTCTTTGAACTCTGTTGTAGTCTCCCAAGTGCTATTTACAGTGCTCTGCACACAGTAAGTGATCAATAAATATTGCTGATTTATAGATTGACTGATTAATGGAGCTGGGGAGGGGACATTCTCTGTTCTAGAGAGGAAACACTGAATTATTTCTTCACACAGTTCATCCGCCACTGATCTAGTGATGTCTGCAAGCCACCTGATCTACCTGTTTAGGGGGCACTAAAGGCTTCCCACTAATGAAGCAGCATGGTCTAATGGTTAGAACATGGGCCTGGTAGAAGGACTTGGGTTCTAATCCAGGCTCTGCCACTTGTCTTCTGTGTGGCCTTGGGCAAGTCACTTCACTTCTCTGTACTTCTGTGACCTCATTTGTAAAATGAAATCTCATTTACTACTAATTGATCTTATTTATTGAGTGCTTACTGTGTACAGGGCACTATCCTAAGCATTTGGGAGAGTAGAACACAACAGTATAAAAGAGACATTCCCTACCCAGTATGAACTTACAGTCTACCCAGGATACCCGGAAAAATTGAGTTGCCTGAGCATATGTTTCTTACTGAAATATAACAACCTTCCCTTTAACGCAACCTCTATGATTAAGTAGCATCAAAATGCTGGACAATATTATGTGCTGGGTCTGAACAGAGAAATTAATGGCAGACTGATTGTAACCTGCAATGATCTGGGCTGGGGGAAGGTACGGGAATAAACAGTGCTCCCTCTTGTTTTCTCCACTCTCCATATTTCCATCTCCCAGGTACTTTGTGTTTAACCTTCAGTATTACTTATCTGATAAAGTAGATTAATCTATATCTCCAGCCCTGATCTCTCTCCCTCTCTCCAGTCTTGCATCTCCTCCTCCCTTCAAGACATCTCTACTTGGATTCCTCCCGTCACCTCAAACTTAACATGTCAAAAACTGAGCTCCTTATCTTCCCACCCAAAACCCAGTCATCTGCCTGACTTTCCCATCACTGTAGATGGCACCCCCATCCTTCCTATCTCACATGCTTGTAACCCTGGCATTATCCTTGACTCCTCTCTCTCTCATTCAACCCACATATTCAATGTATCACTAAATCCTATTGGTCCTACCTCGACAGCAAAGCCAAAATCCACCCTTTCCACTCCATCTAAACTCCTACTACATGAATACAATCACTCATCCTGTCCTGCCTGTATTAATGCATCAGCCTCTTGCTGAACTCCCAGCCTCCTGTCTCTCCCCACTCCAGTCCATACTTCACTCTGCTGCCTGGATCATTTTTCGACAAAAACAATCAGAACATGTCACCCTGCTCCTCCAAAACCTCCAGTGGCTGCCCATTCACCTTCACATCACACAAAAACTCCTCACCATTGGCTTCAAAGCACTCCACCACCTTGCCCCCTCTTAACTCACCTCTCACTTATCTCCTAGAACCCAGCCCACACACTTCATTCCTCTAGTGCTAACCTTCTCACTGTGCCTCGATCTTGCTTATCTCCCCATCGATCCCTAGTCCATGTCCTGCCTCTGGCATGGTGTGCCCTCCCTTCTCAAATCTGACAGACAATCACTCTCCCCTCCTTCAAAGCCTTATTGAAGGCACATCTCCTCCAAAAGGCCTTCCCAGACTAAGCCCCACCTTTTCTATCTCCTACTCCTTTCTGTGTCACCCTGATTTGCTCCCTTTTCTCGTCCCCCCTCCCAGACCATGGCACGTATGTACATATCTGTAATATTATTCATTTGTATTGATGTCTGTCTCCCTGCCTCTAGACTATAAGCTCATTGTGAGCAGGGAATGTGTCTGTTTATTGTTGTATTGTACTCTCCCAAGCACTTGGTACTCTGCACAAAGTAAGTGCTCAGTAAGTGCTCAGTGCTCGGTAGAGAACAGCATGGCTCAATGGAAAGAACATGGGCTTTGGAGTCAGAGGCCATGGGTTCAAATCCTGGCTCCACCAACTGTCAGCTGTATGACTTTGGGCAAGTCCCTTAACTTCTCTGTGCCTCAGTGACCTCATCTGTAAAATGGGGATTAAGACTGTGAGCTCCCCATGGGACAACCTGATCACCTTGTAACCTCCCCAGTGCTCAGAACAGTGCTTTGCACATAGTAAGTGCTTAACAAATGTCATTATTATTATTATTATTATTATTAAATATGTTTGAATGAATGAAGAAAAACTCACAATGTGAACTAAGTGGTGTGTTGGATGGCAGTCAATCCCAGGGAAGTACGTGATGTCCCTCTGGACTATCTGTAATTATATATCTGGAATTTATTTATATTTATGTCTTACCCCACCCCCACCCCCAATGCTGTAAGCTAGTTGTGGGTAGGGAATATGTCTGTTTATTGTTATATCGTACTCTCCCAAGTGTTTCATACAGTATTCTGCACACAGTAAGCACTCAATAAATAAGACTGACTAGACTGCAAACTCAATCCCCATTTTACAGATGAGGGAACTGAGGCACAGAGAAGTAAAGTTCCTTGCCCAAGGTCACACAGCAGGTATATGGTGGAGCCTGGATTAGAATTCATGACTGTTTTACTTCCAGACCCATGCTCTAACCATTATGCATGCTGCCTCTCTGACTTGCCCAAGTGCTTAGAACAGTGCTCTGAACACAGTAAGGGCTCAATAAATACCCTTGATTGGTTGATTGTGCTCTTCCTTAGACATGAATTTCACAAAATGATCATCACCTTTTCCGCTCTTTAGTATATGTCTCAATATTGACTTCTGTAACATATGAACCCACTGTTGGGTAGGGACTGTCTCTATATGTTGCCAATTTGTACTTCACAAGTGCTTAGTACAGTGCTCTGCACACAGTAAGCGCTCAATAAATATGATTGATGATGATGATATGAACCGAAGGACCTCAAACCTAGTGGCATCTCATTCCTTAGTGGTGGCAGGGTAAAAGGGTATACCGCCATTACCTATTCCATTCCTTTAGAAGTAGAAACTCATAGAACCAGACTGTTTTAAGCAAGTTGAAGTTGCAGAGTGAAATAGGTGAGAAATGTGTAAAATCTCTCTTAGAGGAAACACTGTAGGTAGGGTAGGGAGCTTATAGTTTATATAACTCAGAAATGGATTTCCATAAACGCTCTTCAGAGGAAGTGAGGAAAAAAGTTCTTGCTGCTAATTTCAACTTGCAAATGCATCAAAAACATTTAACATGGTTGTGAAGGTTTGGAAGCCAGGCAAACACCAAACATATACACAGTCTAAATGGAGGCTCAGAACCAGCACAACCCAGGTGGGATTATATTTGTGTAGGTAAAATGACCCTGCTGAAAGGCCGAGTCCACTTTTAATTCTTTGGAGTCGTAATAGGATCATTTCTCACCTGGTTACATGACACTGTACAACCCAGGGAGAGAGATTTTGACACCAGGACTTTTCTCTCGCCCCCTTGCTTTATGTGACTTGTCAGAAGGCCGAGGCAACATGAAAAATGAACCAGCAAGGAACAGGGTGAAAAATGAGCTGTGCTGTTGGAAGTTTCAAACATCTCAGATGATATTTGGGAGACATTTTTATTAAGTGAAGGCCGTAAGGGGAACAGAGCATATCTTTCTCTTTGGTGGGGAGGGAGAGAGGGAAGGGTAAGGTATTTTCTGAATTTCTTTCTCTGGATTTTAAACTGAATCTAACAGTCTGAGTTGGGTGAAGTTTGCCCTTTGAAATCTATGCAAGCTGGAAACCATAAAGATGATGAAGCCTTCAAATGTTTCGTTTGGACTCTAAGCACCTCATTCATTCATTCATTCATTCAATCGTATTTATTGAGCGCTTACTGTGTGCAGAGCACTGTACTAAGCACTTGGGAAGTAGAAGTTGGCAACATATAGAGACGGTCCCTACCCAACAGCGGGCTCACAGTCTAGAAGGGGGAGACTCACAGTCTAGAAGGGGGAGGAGGACTGAGCCCCTTCCTTCCTCTCCCCCTCGCTCCCCTCCATCCCCACCTTCTTACCTCCTTCCCTTCTCCACAGCACCTGTATATATGTATATACGTTTGTACATATTTATTACTCTATTTTACTTGTACATATCTATTCTATTTATTTTATTTTGTTAGTATGTTTGGTTTTGTTCTCTGTCTTCCCCTTTTAGAATGTGAGCCCACTGTTGGGTAGGGACTGTCTCTATATGTTGCCAATTTGTACTTCCCAAGCGCTTAGTACAATGCTCTGCACATAGTAAGCACTCAATAAATATGATTGATGATGATGAGGAGGAGGAGGAGGCCTCAAAGGCAGGGAGTGTGTCTGCTGAATTTGTTGTTGTATGTACTCTCCCAAGCACATTAGTATAATGCTCTGCACATAGTAAGCACTCACTAAATATGACCGATTGATTTACTGATTGATTAGTTAAGTGCTCTGCCCAGTATATGCTCAAGAAAGACCACCAAACCCAAAACACAGGTTAAATGGAACCTTCTCAGATTTCCACTTGGAGGGAAGACACCCAGGCTGTTAGCAGCAGCGTGTGTGGTTTCTTCCAAAGCGGAAGCTTACTGCGGGCAGGGAATGTGTCCATTGCTATACTGTATTCTCCCAAGTGCTTAGTACAGTGCCCTGCACACAGTAAGCACTCAGTAAATAGGATTGATTGACTGAAGCATTTATAGGTGACCCTGGAGCTGATTCAAGTGGCGGGAGGGACCCCAGACTCGGCCACTGAAGTTGGGGGTCTGCAGCTGGTCACAGAGAGCTGCTGCTCCTGTTACCACCACCGTCACTGTCAGGGCTGCAGGAGGTGAGGGAAGGGAACTGGAGAGCTGTCAAGACTGCTACCCTAAATGAAAAAACAAATCCCCGGTGCTGGGGCTCCCTGGTCTGAGGATATGAATGATTGGTGGGGAGGGGTGGGGGGGCATTCGTTTTTTAAATAAATGAATAAAAAATAAATCCCCCAGGACTGGGGCTCCCAGGTATGTGGATATGACTGGCTGGGAGAGGTGGTAGAGGGCATTCTTTTTATTTAAAAATAAATTAAAAAATCCCTCAGTCTATGGATATAACCAGCTGGAGCGAGCAGCGGCAGGCATTTTTTAAATTTAAAAATAAATGAAGAATAAATCTCCTGGTTCTGGGGCTCCCTGGTCTGTGGATTTGAGTGGCCGGGAGAGGAGGTGTCATGAGGTACTTCCCAAGCGCTTAGTATAGTGCTCTGCACATAGTAAGTGCTCAATAAATACGATTGAATGAATGAGGAGGGTCGCATGTGAGAGTAGACCCAGGCCAGTACCACATTGCCCCACATGACTGGAATGGGGAGGTGTGTCATGTTGGACCATAATTCCAGCTCTCTGCCTCGGAACTGGTAGAATTCATAGGATGCCCAGACAACTTTGTAAGCCAACTAAATGCCTCTAACGGAAATTACACTTCTGTCACGGTCCTGAGTCAGAAAATCTGGATTGTAGTTCTGGCTCTGCCACTTGCCTGCTGTGTGAACTTCTCTTGGTCTCAGTTTCCTCACATGTAAAATGGGGATTACAATACCTCTTTTCCCACTAGGGACAGAGACTGTGTTCAGGCGTATTGTCTTGTATCTACCCCAGTGCTAAGTACCTAGAAAAGCACAATTATTAGTGTTAAAAGGTTTTATTGTGCCCTTTGGTGGCCGAGATGAATTCCCGTCGGGCATATAGAAATCCCTGTGATTGTGGGGACATGGGCAAATGTCCAGTTTGCCCAGTGGATAAAGTGGACCTGTTGGTCATCCACTACTGAAATCACCTAGTATTATCATCATCATGGATTGTGGACATTGCGTATCATCTCCCCTCCCCTCCCAGCCTTCACCCACTGCAACCTCCAATAAATGTGTATTTAATTCCAGGGTTGTGGGACGATATGCTTTGTCCCATTCAGCTCTCTTCAATATATATTAGCTAAACTTAAGAGCTTTCACCTTTGTCGATCTGCATGGAGAACCCCTACAAATTCCCAAGCTGCAAATTAAATGCTGGAGGCCAAACAGAGATCAGATTAGAAAATTCACACTTCACAGAGGCCAGCTCAGCATGAGAAATCCTACTCCTTAAACCATCCTGAAGGAGTGAAAGCAGGCTGCTGTTGTCTCAAAGCCCATTAAGGAAGAGCTCGAGGATCCGTAATATGATATTAAATCCTGTTTCCTACAGGCTGAGAGGTGCCTTGGATTCAATAAATAATAATAATAATATTATACTGCCTTGTCAAAACATGCCATACTAACACATTAATATGATGTAGTTTAACAAGGAATTTGAGTGTAATCGCATTGACAACCACCACGGCTTTATGAAACATAATTAATATTACAATGGGATCATTTCCTAATGGGCTCTGATACAGCAAGGGTCTGTTTATAATATAGTGCAAGTTGTCTTCAGTTCCAGTTTACTCAGAACAAACTTTCCAGTTGTTCTCATGATACATCTTGTTAGGAAATTCATCTCTCTGGGAAAAAAAAATAGATTTGGCAATTGGTGATTTAAACTGATTTGTTTTTTGTAAGTGAGGAGATAAGAATCCACTAATTCCTGGGACATAAAAAGCACTTAACAAATACCATTATTATTAATATTAATATTAATAATATTTAATATGTACGTATCTTTATACTCTCCCATTTCCCCTATCTGTAATTTATTTTAATGTCTGTCTCCCCCTCCAGACTGCTAGTTCCTCTGGGCAGGGAACATGCCTACCAACTCCATTGTATTGTAGTTTCCCAAGGCCTCATTATGGTGTGCACTCAGTCAGTACCAGTGATTGAATGATTGACATTCCCTGATGTGATTAAGGAGGCAGGTTTTAGATGAAGCTCACTTAGGAGCTGGAAGAGGGGCTTTGAGAGTGTAGGAGTGAGGCTGCCTGATTGTCCATCAGTCCTCCACCCAGTCAGTGCCAGCATCCCGGGACCTTTCTGCAACCCAGCAAGATAGTTGGGAGACATTTGCATTCATTTGAAATTTGGTTTTGGCTGGCACCCAGTCTGATTCTTTGGACTCGAGAAATACACCTCGTGATCAGGAAGAGTTAATACAATTTCCGAAGATGCTTAGCTTGCCACCAAGGAAGCCTAGAGAAAGAGAGACTCAATATGTAGAATTAAATCCTTGGTTAAAGTTTCTTTTGAGGGTTCACCTGCCTGAGTCAGAGTATCTGGGTTTCAATCCTTGCTCCGCCACTTACCTGCTGTGCCAATTTGGACAAATCACTTAACTTATCTCAGTTCCTCAGTTACCTCATTTACAAAATGGGGATTCAATGCCAGTTCTTCCTCCTACTTAGATTGTGAGCCTCATGTGGGACCTGATTATCTTCTATCTATCCCAGCACTTAGTACAGCTTGGCACATATTAAGCACTTAACAAATCCCACAATAATTATCATTATTATTATTTCAAAGAACAACAAAAAGTAAATACTGGAAGTTTGGGGAGATATTTGCGAATTGTAGGTGCAATTGAAATTAGCATGAGGAGTAACAGTCTGAACAGAGCTCTCTCTTGCCCAAGTGATCCATCCTCCCTGCCATTTCCAAGTGGCATTATTTCATGGAAGATTCAAATGTGTCTCCTTGACCCAAGTTTGCTATGCTTTGGGGTCACCAACCTATTACTGGGAGAACCAAAGGCAGAAATTAAGCAGTTCACTCCTGTGGAAAGACCACTGTTCTGAGTCACAGAAGACCTGAGGTTTTGTTCCAACTCTGCCCCTGATCTTGAACAAGATCTTTCTGGGCTTCATTCATCACTTACTGTGTGCAGAGCACTGTACTAAGTGCTTGGGAAGTAGAGAAGCAGCATGGCTCAGTGGAAAGAGCACGGGCTTTGGAGTCAGAGGTCGTGAGTTCAAATCCTGGCTCCGCCACTTGACAGCTGTCTGACTTTGGGCAAGTCACTTAAGTTTCTGTGCCTCAGTTCCCTCATCTGTAAAATGGGGATTAAGACTGTGAGCCCCATGTGGGACAACCTGATCACCTTGTAACCCCCCAGTGCTTCGAACAGTGCTTTGCACACAAAAAGTGCTTAACAAATACTATCATTATTATTATTATTATTATTACAAAATGGCAACATATAGAGATGGTCCCTACTCAACAATGGGCTCACAGACTAGAAGTCTTCCTCATCTAAACAATGGGGATCATACCTACTTCATGGGAAGAAAAAAAGTGAGATAAATGATGAGATAGTACTTTGGAAAAATAAAAGTCCTAAACAAATTCAAGAAATAATAATAGCAATTCAATTGAATGGACTGGGAAACTCTTGTCTATCAGAATCACATTTTTTTCAGTGGCTTGGGAAGTTTCCCTCTCAATTCTGATGTAATCAATCAATCAATTGTATTTATTGAGTGCTTACTGTGTGCAGAGCACTGTATTAAGCACTTATAGGTGGTGAGGGAAATTTCTAGCTCTTGAAAAACTGTGTTGACAGTGGAATAAAATTATTCCAACTCCCCATTTCAGGGTATATATTAATAGCCAACTACTTCATGAAAAAGTTAAAGACCTTGGTCCAGTTATGAAAAATCCAAATCTACTTTTTCCCCCTTATTAATTATAATGATGATGATGATGGCATTTATTAAGTGCTTACTATATGCAAAGCACTGTTCTAAGCACTGGGGAGGATCCAAGGTGATCAGATTGTCTTATGGGGGCTCATAGTCTTAATCCCCATTTTACAGATGGGGTAACTGAGGCACAGAGAAGTTACATGACTTGCCCAAACTCACACAGCTGACAGTTGGCGGAGCCGGGATTTGAACCCATGACCTCTGACTCCAAAGCCTGTGCTCTTTCCACTGAGCCACGCTGCTTCATGAAGTGACTCATAATAGGATTTTCTTGTTTGTAAATTAAAGTTCAGCAGCCTTGGGAGAAAGCGCAGTGAATGGCATTGTGATTGTAATTAGAATGGCAAGGCTGCCATATACTATTTTTCTACCTGCTACTCAGTTTACAAAATGTTTCTGGTGCTTCTGTCCCTTGGCAAGGTGTCTATTGATCTGTCAGCTATGAAATTGGACTTGCAAGCAAGCAAACGTTATTTCAGCAGTAGAGTTTGAACAGTGTGGAATGTCACATCCTCTCTAGTATCTGGTTCTGTTGATTGTTGGGACAAGTGACTTAAGAAATGGAAGGTAGTGCAGCCCAGGCAAAAGAGCAAGGGAGAGTGTTAGCTCCTGAACTAGACTGAATCTCTTTGAGAGTGGTTTTGCATCTACTTACTCTACCGCAATCTCTGAAGTACATATCACAGTGCAATGCATACAGTAAGCATCCAACAACTTAGACTGTGAGCCCTGTGTAGGACAGGAACTGCGTCCAATCTGATTAACTTTTTTAATAATAATAATGACATTTATTAAACACTTACTATGTGCAAAGCACTGTTCTAAGCTCTGGGGAGGTTACAAGGTGATCACGTTGTCCCACCGGGGGCTCACAGTCTTCATCCCCATTTTACAGACGAGGTAACTGAGGCACAGAGAAGTGAAGTGACTTGCCCAAAGTCACACAGCTGATAATTGGCCGAGCCGGGATTTGAACCCATGGTCTCTGACTCCAAAGCCTGGGTTCTTTCCTCTGAGCCACGCTGCTGCTTCTTCTTGTATCTACCCCAGGCTTAGAGAAGCAGTGTAGCCTAGAAGGTAGAGCTCCAGCCTGGGAGTCAGAAGGACCTGGAGTCTAGTCCACACTTGTCTGCTGTGTGACGTTAGGCAAGTCACTTAAGTTCTCTGTGCCTCAGTTACTGTTTCTGTAAAAAGAGGATTAAGACCATGAGCCCTATATGGGACACGGACTGTGTCCAACCTGATTAGTTTGTATCTACCTCAGAGTTTAGTACAGTGCCTGACATAGAATAAGCACTTAACAAATGCCATTCCAAAAAACAGTGCATGCCACATAGTAAGTGCTTAACAAATATCATTAAAACAAATAAATAAATAAATTGATTGGTTAATTGACTGACTGAAGTCTGAGGACTTATTTTTGAGTACTAGCTCCACTATTGGCCTACTGTCTGACTTTGGACAAGTCACTTAATCTCCCTGGGCCTCATTTTTCCTTTTCTGGAAAATGAGGATAAGATAGATGTGTGCTCCATGTGGTTTGGGGACTGTGTCTGGGGTCATTCATTCATTCATTCAGTCGTATTTATTGAGCACTTACTGTGTGCAGAGCACTGTACTAAGCGAGGTCATAACCTTGTCTTTCCCCCAGTGTTTGACACACAGTAATCATTTAATAAAGGCCATCATTATTAAGAAATATGTTATAGGGGTGAGGGGTGGAGTTTTTTGATTTTGTGTTAATCATTAAAGCCCTAGTCCTATTCATTCATTCATTCATTCATTCAATCATATTTATTGAGCACTTACTGTGTGCAGAACACTGTACTAAGCGCTTGGGAAGTACAAATTCTGAACCAGAGTTCAAACACATTGTTCAAATGAACTTAAATTCATTTTTGAATGAGGAAACAGGAATGAGGGAGGTGAGAAGATCCAGATCACTGAAAGTCAAAAATTAAAATAACTAAATAGAAATAAAGGCTGGAAAATGGTCTCTTACCAAAAATGTATCAAAGTCACGGATTCATGGATGAGAGGGGAACCCTGATTTGTGGACCCTCTTCCTTGCCACGAGTCCCAGCCAGAGGCACCTTTCCTAAAATTGGCTTAAAAGGCTGATTTAATACCAAGCCACATCTCACATCTTGCATTAAAACATCCTTGCAAACAGGTTCATAGCATTCAACAGCTCATAGAGGCATTTTTATTAACCTACCCTTCATATTTGGAGATATATATATATATATATGGGCAGAAAAACGCAATCCAAATTTGCCCTGGACAAGTGACTAATTACAAATTCCTATGGTTATAAAATGTAATCTCTATTCTGTAAGACCTATGGTGTCCAATAATAATAATGATGTATTTATTAAGCACTTACTATGTCAAGAATTGTGTTAGCTATAAGTCGATCAGATTGGACACCATTTCTGTCCCAGGGGATTTATGGTCTAAGAGGGAAGGAGACCAGTATTTTAACCCCATTTTAAGGCCAAGACAAGTTAAGTGTGATGTCAAAGTTCTCAGTGTAGCCTGTGGTAGTCAGGAATAGCACCCAGATCTCCCGACTCCCAGGACCATGCTCTTTCAATTAGCCAGGATGCTGTGCATAGAATGGGTAATCAATAAATGATTTTGAGCAAGCAATTCTCTGGTATTAGAGTTTGGACCATCATACTCAATTGTCCATATTTATCTATTTTCTTCTGTAGCCCTAGAGTGATTGCAATGACTTAAAGAGTTTTCTGTTCCTCATTTTGGAACTAATGATGCCTATCCAGAGAATCTGTGGTACTTTGGTTTTTTATTTGCTCTTTGGCTTCTGGGAAGAAAACATATATGCACCATACTTCCTTTTCTTGAACTCTTCCTCCTTCCCTGGACCAGGGCTTGCAAGAGATATGAGGTTCTCTTAATCATCCCAAACCTAGTATCAGAAGCCCTCTGGGTTAGACATCTGCCAGTATATTCTGAAGAATCACTCTGCTGTGGCCAAAGACAGCATCCCTTGGTTTAGTGTTTAGGGGTTTGTGATCCTCCCCATCCCTCCTCCAACCTCCCTAATGAAATTCAGGGCTTTATGGTATGAATTACCCGTAAAATTTGCTCAGTCCTTCACTCTTTAGGGGTGGGAGCTCTGATGAAAGAATGGGAGAGCCCAGACCCAACTTGAACCTCCACAGCTCCCAGGGGTTGGAGGAGGTTTTTCCTCATGAAGGCAAATCCGTGGAACAGTAACCTGTGGCCTGTGGCTAGCACCTCTACATAGCCATGTAGCCATCTGGATGTCTCACCCTCTTCCTCCGCCTCATTCTGCTAGTCAGCATTTTCCTCATTTCTTCCCCATTATTTTCTCTTTCCCTGCATCCATCTGCAATATGATCTTTTACTATCAGCCTCAGGCCCTTTACTGAATCACTTCTGGATCACACATCATTTCTGCCGAACAAAGGTAGGGGAGTAAGCAAGGGACTGGCGCCAAGAATGAAGTCATGTCTTTTGTGTCACAGCTCTCAATTCTTCACCAAGTAACACTCAGAATGTAGCCACTTTACAGAACTTCCAGCTTGGGACCTTCCTTCAATTTCCAGGAGCCTTTTTAATCTTCCCTTGGGGCTGAAGGGAAAGAGGGGATACAGTAGAAAAGGGCCAGAGGGAATGGGCATATTCAATCTTCTAACAATCAATGGGATTTATTGAACACTTCCTCTCTGCAGAATACAGTTCTAAACTCTTGGGAGAGTATAATACAATAGAGTAAGTAGATGTGATCCCTGGCCTCAAGGAGCTTAGAATCCCAGGCCAGGCAACTGGTATCAAAAGTGTGAGCTTTACCCTTGTAAGGCTTCACACTGTAAGCAACTGGGTCTAGGTTTAGCCCACTTAAATAGTTTAAAAATACTTTGAACCTTTAGCTACAATATAAATAATCATAATAAAACAAAGTTTATAGATACCAAATGTAGCCCAACTGATGGTCATGACAAAGAGTTAGATGGGGGGTAATA
The DNA here is from genome assembly GCF_015852505.1 of Tachyglossus aculeatus. Lineage (NCBI taxonomy): Eukaryota > Metazoa > Chordata > Mammalia > Monotremata > Tachyglossidae > Tachyglossus > Tachyglossus aculeatus. The sequence goes on along the minus strand of NC_052087.1, from coordinate 24,936,960 downwards.
TTACAAGAGTAGTTTTCTCTACATAATAAAATGGATATAAAGTGTAGCAGAGTAGATGAGATACAGTCTGTAGTGAAGAGCTTATAACACTTGTCATAATGGATCTGTCAGAAGAAAGAAATGTTTACAGTACATTGTGGCATTTAACATCTTTGCTAAATCAGCAATAAAAACCAAACCCCGAATAAATTTCCAGCAGAGGTAGCCACAAGATAACATAAATATATAAAGCAGGGGGAAAATCAACGGCCCAGATCAGAGTGAAACTTGATTTATGAGAGAAATAAATGTAAAGGGTATTAGGAAGATTAGTGCATTAGAGTGTTAACACAAATCAAGATGTACGGAACCAGGCTAGGTTGCTTGGAACAAAACAAAAGGAATCAATGCCTCATAACCAGGTACAGCTTAGCATGGGACAAAAATGGAGCAGGGCAATTTCTGTGTTCTGTGAGTAGCTATACCATTATTGTTAGTGTGAGATGGTCAATTGTAATTCAGCTACTGTAGGATGCCTCAGGCTTACCACCTTGTGGCATGGTTTGCTCAGATCTCATTAAGTAAGCAGGGAATTTATCTGTTGCAGGAGCTCCAAAAAATAATGAGATTGTTCAGGAAGTAGCATGGCTATTCTCAGAGGAAACCCTTACTTTTATCTGTTAGTCTTGAACCAAACTCCCAGCCTAGTGTTAAGAAATACCATATGATCTTAGGAGCTCTCTGTCAACTGAATTCTGAACTATCTTCATCATCCTCATCAAATCTAATTTCACTCCTCTCCGAGCAAGACCCTAACCAGAGTATTCGTAGGCAGGGTTCTGAAGAATTTCATTAACCATTCATTCTTGAAATTAAAATAGGTGTGATGTTTGCACAAGTGTTTCAGGGGATGTGCAGAGAGCAAGTCCAAGATTTGTTCAGATAGCTTGTTCAAAGGCATACTTCATCAGCAAACGATCTGTGCTCCAACAAGGACTAACCTGATTTGGTGGCCCTGGAAAGTTCACTGAGAGCCAAAGGCAATTTTGTTCAACAATACAACTGGTCAAGTCAGAATGAAAGATGCTCTCTTCCCATTACCATCAGAGAAAAGCAAGTGTGTAGCACAGGCCAACTGTGGTAAATTTATCTTATGTTAACAAGTTTGAGAATGGGACGAAGAAAGGGAGGTGGTGCCAGAATACGCTTCTAATCCACCAGAGAAATCTTCCAACTCAACGGGCCATTTTACAGACCTTGTCGAACCAACAGTATGAACTCATTAGTGTGAACTAATTATAAACCAAAGAAAGCCAAGGATATGTGTCAGCCTGCATTATAGAAAATACAATAAATATTGGCAGCAAAGAGTTTAAAGTTGACAATGAAGTGTCCTACCTTAGTTATTCTCTAAATAAGGATGTACAGACAAAGTAGAAAATCAAATCTTGAAGACAAGCAAGTCCTTTGAGAGATTCGCAGGCAGATAGCAGGGCATCAAACTTCATGCCATATTGAAAGATTAGAAAGCTGTGGGGGAAATCCACCTTCTGTACGGGTTTGAGACTTGGTAAATTTAGATTCTCAAGTCATTTCATTGGTGTCACTTGCAAGCCATACTGAACATGGGCTGACAAGACCAGTACACCAACAATGAGATAATGAGAAACATTTCACCAGCACAGAATCCATGCTCATCACTTCACAGCTATGCCTGGCATGATACTGAGGAAAATGGCTGATAGTGGGATACCAAAGCAGCTTTCGTATGATGAATGAGGAAATATGCAAGTATGGGGAAGAGAACAAGCATGTCAAAGTCCTACTATGGAATTTGGTCTGAAGCATAGAGAAGTGGCATGGCCTTTTGGATAGAGCATGGGCCTGGGAGTTGGAAGGGCCTGGGTTCTAATTCTAGCTCTGTCACATCTGCTGTGTGACCTTGGGTAAGTCAGTTAACTTCTCTGAGCCTCAGTTACCTCATCTATCAAACGGGGATTAAGTTTGTGAGCCCTATGTGGGATAGGGACTGTGTCCAACTTGATTAGCTTCTATCTACCCCAGCTTTAGTACAGTGCCTGGCACATAGTAAGTGCTCAACAAAAGCCATTAAAAATGACAACAACCGCAAAAAATGTTATTCAGAATGTTAAGAGATGATTGCATCAGTTAGAAGACCAACAGGTGACAATTAGAAAACAATCCAGAAGAGAATACAGGCACCGAAATAGCTTAGAGACAGAAGGAAAAGGAGAAGTGGATAGATAGGCATTTAAGCTGGTGCGTAAGTAGGTCAGCACGTATGAAGTGCAATGGGTGGTTGGAGTATATTCAAGAACAGTGAGAAGTGCTATGAGGAAAACCTATCTGTATAGCAAAGAACAATCTTTACATGCACATAGTGTGTAATGGATTGTCAAGACACTCCTGTTCATATTGGCAGGATGTCACTGACTGTAGTGGTATCTTGAAATGTAAATGATTCCTTTCTTTCTCTTTATCTCTGGCTTTCTACCCACACTTCGGCTGAAAACCCCAAATGTGTTAAGCATGACTGTGAGCAAGTAAAATACTTTATAACTGAAGATTTTTAGTTGTAAGAGAACAAGATGAGCAAAGACACCTACCTTATTTTTTTTTTTCAATTCCTAATGCCTGTGGATAGTGCCTATTCCAGAAGATGGAGGATTAATGCTATTCTCGTTTTGCTGCACCTGTAGACATGAGCTTTTTGTGGGCAGGGATCATGTTGGCCAGCTCTATTGTATTGTGATCTCCCAAGAGCTTAGTACACTGCTCCGCCATTGATTGATTTGTTGGAGGGAAAATAAGAATCAGGGAAAGTTTTCTGGGGTCCACTGCGGTTAAGACAGTTAATAAGAAGCATTAATATGAAAAAATTAAATCTCCTGATGTACCTGCATTTCCTTAAAAAAGAAAAAGCTGTCGGGAAAATTTCAGAGCCCTTTATGGGGGAATGCAGGCATCACATCTATCAACCCTCTGTCTGAGGTGTTTCTAATGACAGGAATTAAGAAACACCTTCCATTCACCACCTATCATTTTCAGTAGTTGCCTGCATATGTATTTTAAACTGTTTAGAGATAATATGTCTCCAGGCTTAAGATTTACCCATCAAAGTGCCAATTCTCCTTACGGTGCACATTCACACTCTACTTCTTATTTAAAATTAAGAAGATTTAGGTGTGTGCTTCAGAGAAGATCAGTTCCTTGCGTTTTCATAAATTTGGAATAGTGGAAGGTAAAAGTCCATAACAAAAAGAGTTTGTTTTGAAAATAAATGAGGGATGAGCTTTAAAATTTGCCTCCATTTAAAGATGTGGTGAGCCCACAACAAGCTGCCTTAACAGTGACTGTTTGTGATCCCGCAGACAAGAAGGAAGAGACTCAATTAAGGTACTGATGGGCTCTACTTGAGGCAGGTGATTCCTGGACTGTGGGGGTGGATCACGGAGGGAGGCATGGCTTTCTCTCCCTGTTCTACCCAGTCACGGGCCTGGACCAGTCAGTGACTGCCATATAAAGCCACAGCTTTGACACCTAAGGGAAATAAAAGGCGGTTGATTTGAATCATGAGGAGGCACCTGAGACATTTTGGGGCAGCAGAAGCAGGAGAGCAGCACTTGGGAGCAGCAGAAGGCAACGACACTTGGAAGCAGAAAGAGGAAGCCTCGGAAGAGTGAAGTGAGTGAGTGTGTGTATGTGACACTCCCTTGCACATTGGTAAAACTAAGTAAAAAACTGTCCACAGTAACCTTGGTGATCAGAGGTGTGGTTTGACCTTACTACATGTCACCAAGACTTCCCGGGTCCAAGAAGGTCCTGGTTGGTACGAACCAGGGGCTGGTGACACACAGAGCCTAGAAAACGATGTCCGCATTCTTATATAATTTACCTGAAGCCACTGTTTCTGTGTTAGTTTTGTCAGAGCTCCTTATCAAGCCACTAAATTATCTGCACACAAACGACTTGGGTTCAATCATGCAGAATCCATTCTTCCACTTGATATCTCTTCAGGAACAATTTTGTGAAGATGGACTTAAATTAATTGGAGACATTTCAGTTGGAATAAAGGAAGGATGTCTTGATGTAGTAGGATTAAAATAGTCATAAGTTCATTTCTTCCGTCATAGTTATTGAGTGCCAACTGTCTGTAAAACACTGTATCGTGTGCTGGAGAAGATTACATTAAGGGATAAATTTGATGTGGTAACTGCACACAGTAGCTCACAATTTGAAAGAGGCACTGGAAGGTCAGTAAAGGGCCCAAGAGGAAAGATGGAAATATTAAGACAAAGCAACATTTAAACACAAAGGCAGTGATAAAGACTAGATTATAAGCTCCTTGAAGACAGGGATCTTGTCTACAACTCTATTGTATTTTTCCAAATTCTTAATACGGTGCACTGCACGCAGTGAATGCTCAGTAAGCACCATTGATTGACTGATTGACCCGGGGAGATGTAGAATATTGAGGATAAAGGAGCTGTGTTGAGGCTGTCCAAGGCCCAACGGCCACGGCATCAGCCACAGCCTTATCAATGTGCTAATACTTGGGCATGGACACTAGCACTTCAGTCTTTCCCTGCTCTGCTTTGCTACAGCAGGACAGGAGTCCCAAAAGATATGAGGAGTGGGTGGCATGTGTCACAGGGGCCATTCCTTGTAATGTTGTTGGTATGGGAGGGGCCATGACGACACACTGCTGCCACTTCACTCTCCCTTGCCCAACTATTGATGGAGAGCGTGGGATTTTCATTCAATTAATCAATCAATCAATCTTATTTAGTGAGCGCTTACTGTGTGCAGGGCACTTAGTTAAGTATTTGGGAGAATACAACACAACAATATTACAGACCTGAGATCTATATTTCTAGACTGTGAGCCTGTTGCTGGGTAGGGACCATCTCTACATGTTGCCAACTTGTACTTCCCAAGCGCTTAGTACAGTGCTCTGCACACAGTAAGCACTCAATAAATATGACTGAATGAATGACTATTGAATAAAAGAAAAATATTGTAGACAACTATCTGTCCTTGATGGCTTGAAGCCTTGAAGCAAATATTAGGCCCTGTAATCTCTTCATGTCTTCTTCAACCAATAATAATATTTTTCAAATACTTACAATGTACAAAGCCCTTTACTAAGGCCTGGGTAAAATACATTATTAAGACACAAGTCCTGGCTCAAAGGGGCATAAATCCAAATGGGGTGGGCAGACATAGGGACAGTTCAATTATAACTACAAGGGAACAGGCTAAATTTTAATAATTCCAAATTAAGAAGAGAAGAAAAAAGCAGGGCATTTCACTACTGTTTGGTACTTTGACTTTTCACTACTGCATTTGGAGCCATCAGAAGACAAACCGTAATAACCATTCCAGAGTTCTAGAAAGTTCTACTCTCCCCACACCTCACTGCATTTCTTTTGTTCCATGATTCCTGGATTCATCTTGGAAGCAGGAAAAGCAAACCTGGACATTGGCCTTCCTGGTGATGATTGGAGGTGCAACAGATAGAAAAATCAATTTTCATTCATTCATTCAATCATATCTATTGAGCGCTTACTGTATGCAGAGCACTGTACTAAGCACTTGGGAAGTACAAGTTGGCAACATATAGAGATGGTCCCTACCCAACAGCAGGCTCACAGTCTAGAAATTTTAAATTTTAATTTTAAATTTTAAAACAGAGACTGAATGTCTGGATTATTAATATCAGTGAAATAGGTACAGGACACCCCAGTGCTGAGTAAGACACAGTACCTAGGAATTAAAAATAAAATTCCACTGAATGGTATTTGGAAAACCTTCACTTATATTAGTCATCATTCTTGGTGTACCCGTAACACTATGCCAATTCCCCATGGTATATTCAACAAACTTCTCGATTCTTTATGACCCTCTTCTGTTCAAACCATATTTATTGAGTGCTTCAGATAAGTCATTCATATGCCATGCTGCCTAAAGCAGTCCAGATAGGGGCAGGGAGAAATTTTTGGGAAGTTCGTGATTGCTCTGCAGTTTGCTAATCTATGCCTCCCACAACAAATGAAAGGCTTCCGGGAAATATTTGTTGTTTGGAGTCTTCCAATTAAAATATTGCTTTACAATTATGATCTACCCCTCCCACCTCCTTCTATGATTTGTGGAAAAATCTGCTGGGTGGGTTCCCTGTGCCTGTGATGCAGTCTCCAAGACTGAACCCAGGGCAGTTTGGGCTGAAATCACTAGAGTTTGGGGTGGAAGGGAGAGAGGTGTTTTTCTCATTTTACGGCCTGGTGGAGTAGCTTTTAAAGCTTGATAACAAACTGCAAACAAGTAGGAGAGAAGGCAGAAAATATGATTTTCTCCTGTACCTTTTCTCCTGCTTCCCTGTGACAAACCCCTGATTTTTACCCTAGCTGGAACCAACATAGGGAGATATCGTGGGAGGCTGGCAGATAACTCCAAACAAGTGGACGTGAAAGTAGTGAATATTATTTTCTCCTCCTTCCCTGTGAATCTCCACAGAAAGCCTGGGTAAGACCCTGATCCAACCTGCCTCTTCTCCACTCCTCATCCTCACCCCCTTTGCTAGCAGTGGCAAAACCAACCCTTAGTACACTTGAGAAAGGGAATAGTTACTTTGATAAGCTGTCTCTAAAATGGTCAATCTCAGGGGAATTTGCCCAACATAAGGATTGAAGATCTCTGTTCGTGAAGGAGGATTGACTTTATGGTACCTTAGCTGGGCTCAGGGATAGTCCACAGTGCAGTTCCGGGGAGGGCTTAAAGTCAGAAATTCAGCCACATCTACCTTGAGGCAGCTCCTTCCTAAATCCAAGTAAAATGGGATCTTGGGACCACAGTATGCCAGGCATTTACTACCAGGATATGTGACAGGGTTGGGTGAGACAAGCTTCAGAAACAGACTGAATCTTCCCAGGAGATGAAGCTAAGTTGCCTGTGGGTGAGATAAGAAGGTTTTGCCATCATAACAGACTGGTAACCATTTCACTTGAGAATTAAGCTAATACTGTAAACCTAGCAGAAACCTGTGAACCTGTGCCAATCTTGGCCTTTTATAATACATTTTCTGCCTCTCCCTCTGTGTCTGTCATGATTTCTAGCTGTCCCTTTCTAATTATGTTATCTCTTTGCCACATTTGAGAAATACTAGTTATTGAAGAGGCTGTGCTTAAAGCCCCCAAAATATTGTATGTAGCATTAAGAAACCTGGATTCCCATCACATTAATTCAGTTTTGATTTTTCACCTGTTCCATAATCTCGAATCTATGCTTCGTTGTGTTCCAGGACTGTGATGTAGTAAGTGAAAGGCCTTGGTTCTTTGTCTAAACCCCTGCAGTGCTATTAAGGGGAAAAAATTCTGCCTGGCAGTAACTAAAGCACTCATCACATTTCCCAAGAAAACCCTTCTTGCCCCTGTCAGCAGCAGAATCAGCAGCTGCAGCCAAGAGTGTCAGTAAAGAGGCTTGATTAAATATAAATATGTCTGAGGAGTCATACTGAAGGCAAAGTTTTTAGGTCACCAATAGTGGGAATAGAAAATGATTTTGGGTTCTGTGTGTGAGATTAATTTCTAAATAAATGAAGCTGCAAAATACAGAACATGGCATCTGTGGGCTCTCCAGCTCTGGTGACTGGAGAAAAAATATTAAAAGCATTTAAAAAAAACTTTGCATGTGAAATATGTTGTAATATCTTTTGTTTATTTTCCCTCATAAAGAGCCCAACCAGGAAGACTGTAAGTGAAGTGTGTGTAATAATTCCTGCTAGTAGCACCACTTAAAATGAGATTGAAATTTTCTTTCCCAATCACCTAACACTCTAAAGTAGAAGCAAATGAAGTATATAAATAGAAGAAGACTGATCAACCCATTAGAACTTCAGCTTCCAGTTTTCTGTGAACACCTGGGCTTTTAAGAGAAGTTGGGCCATAAAAACAAAAGCAAACAAGCTAATGAGTACAAGGAGAAGCTGTTGAAATTTTCTCCAAGCCAAAGAGTGGATTCCTGAAAGATAGTGGATAGTTTTTTAAGAGGTCCAAGAGGGATGTGACAATTTGAAGTAAATTAAGTCAGTTATGTAGTTAGCTATGGTACTAAGTGCCACCTGTGTGGAGTAGGTAAAGAATAACCAGATCAGACACAGTCCCTCTCCCCCATGAGACTTACATCATTTCACAGAGAAGAAAACTGAGGCAGAGTGGTTGCGACAACTCCGATCTACCAAATCGCAATCCATTATATTTGTTGAGTGCTTACTGTGTGCATAGCATTATACTAAGCACTTGGGAGAGTACAATTTAACAGAGTTGGTAGATCTGCCTGCCCACAAGGAGTATACAATCTAGTCTCATTTCTTTCCAGCAAGGCAGTCATCGCCATTTTGAGGCTGCTGCCCCGGTAGAAAGGAGAGCGTTGGGGGCAGTGGGACAGAATGTAGGTCTTTTCTGCCTTTCATAGAAGGGGAGGGGCATGGCCTAGTGGTAAGAGCACGGGCCCAGGGGTCACTGGCTTCTAATCCTGGCTCTGCCACTCGCTTTCTGTATGACCTTGGACAAGTCACTTAACTGCTCTTGCCTTTACTAATGCCATCGTATTGTAATCTCCCAAGCACTCAGTGCAGTCTTCTGCACACAGTAAGTGATCAATAAATATGACTGATTGTCTCAGTTTCCTCATCAGTAAAATGGGGATACAATACCATTTGTCCCTCCTATTTAGACTGTGAGCTTCATGTGGTACAGGAACTGAGTCCGATCTGATTATCTTGTGTCAATCCCAGTGCTCAATACAGTACTTTGAACTTAGTAAGCGCTGAACAGTTTCCTCATCAGTAAAATGGGGATACAATATAATTTGTCCCTCCTATTTAGACTGCGAGCCTCATGTGGTACAGGGACTGAGTCCGACCTGATTATCTTGTGTCCATCCTAGTGCTCAGTACAGTACTTTGAACTTAATAAGCGCTTAACAGTTTCCTCATCAGTAAAATGGGGATACTATACCATTTGTCCCTCCTATTTAGACTGCGAGCCTCATGTGGTACAGGGACTGAGTCCAACCTGATTATCTTGTGTCAATCCCAGTGCTCAGTACAGTACTTTGAACCTAGTAAGCGCTTAACAAACACCATTATTAGTCATCATTATTATTATTAAGGAGTGGCAGCTAAGAAAAGAAATGCATAAATCAATCAATCAATCAATCATATTTATTGAGCACTTACTGTGTGCAGAGCACTGTACTAAGCACTTGGGAAGTACAAGTTGGCAACATATAGATGCAGTCCCTACCCAAACAGTGGGCTCACAGTATAAAAGGGGGAGGAAGTGGAAGAGCACTAGGCTTAAAAGTGCTAAGCCAGATGACCGCAGCACTGAGCTTAGGTAGTTTCCTGTGGAGAAAATGTCCGGTTAGTCCCACCAAAATGGAACAGTATGATTTATATATTTTTTACAAACTGAGCAGCAGAGACAGCAGGGAGAGGGAGAGAAGGTTCTAGGAGGCTGTTGAGGCTAGAGGCAAGGCTGGTAGGGTTTTTCAATGTCAGTCACAAGCATGGGACAAGTCTTTCTTGCCACTCCTACATACTGCATGGTAAAAGGAAGTTTGAGATAGTCTCCAATTTTTATGTTTCCTTTTGTAAGTGACTTGAGTCTATCACGTAGGATGAAGTACAGGAATGAGGGAACCAACGATCTTAAAAAATGAAGGGAAAGAAAATCAAGACAGAAAGCAACATCATTTTTTTCAGCTTTCGAGAGCCCTTCGGGGGTGGTGGTGGGGAAATGAAAAGTTTAAAAAAGGAACACTCCGAAAACTGTATTTGGCAAGTACATTTCAATTTATTTCAGTTCATTATTCTTTATCTAGCTCATCTAAATGGTCCCTTTAACAGGGTAGTATAGCTAGCTATTCAGGGGTATTGCAAGACAGGTTTCTATGCACTATTCCTTGGCAGAATCAATCTCTCCCTCCCACCCCGACCCAAATCTTGGCAAGACTCTGGATTTGCCCCATCATTGTCTCCTGGTTTTTAGGGGGAGAGTAAAGCTCATCAACATAAAAATTAATCTGCAATTTATTGCCCTGTCAAGCAGTGAAGGGTTCATCTATTCCACAGAGAGGGAGTTGGAATGGATTCTGTTACATGCTTTATTTAACCACTTACTTCCATTTAATGGCAAAGAAGAACAAGATGGGTGAGAAATGTGTCTGAATGTCATAATGCAATTCCCTATACTCCACAGGTATGGGAGCTTTGGTATGCAATTGCCTGCAGAGATCTTGGCGTGTGAGTTGTCTGAAACCTTGTTTGTGCTGATAGAAAGTCATGCCCAGAATTTGGAATCTGTAGGTTAAGGAGGGCATCCATTCTACATGAGAAGCAGCTTGGCCTAACAGAGCATGGACTTGAGAGTCAGAAGGACCTGGGTTCTAATCCTGGCTTGGCCATTTGTCTGCTTTGTAACCTTGAGCAAGCCACTAAACTTATCTGTGCCTCAGTAACCTCATCTGTAAAATTGGGAGAACAAGGATCATGAGCCCCAGGTGGGACAGGTACTGTGTCCAACCTGATAAACTTGTATCTACCAGTACTAGTGCAGCGACTGGCACATAGTAAGTGGTCTAACAAATACCATATTGTTTTTGACATTGCAACTCCTTGGGGACAATTGCCCCCACAGCTTTCTGAGCTGGACCCCAAATTTATTCAATCCCTTTTTCTGACAAGACCTAAGAGTTTCCAGTAATAAATGAAAAGACCCAAAATGGTTTTGTGACCTGTTGGGTCACTGAAGCCTGCCCCCTCACAATTCCATTCCTCCTCATCTCTTCTAAAAATCCCTGCCACATTTTTGCTCCCAAACTGTAAATGAAAGGTGAGCATCCATGGCATTCTACCACACATTTCCTGAGAATGTCCATTGGTTCCACTGCTATAGACACAGTGTGGAGGAAACATACTGATTAAATACCTACACTAAAAATACCTGGAAAGGTTGGAACTTCAGGAAAGTGCAGACTAGTGGAGGCAGGAAGTGCGTGGAAATGTCTTTTGAAAAATGCAATCTCTGGAGCAGTTTTTGCTATTTCCAGTTCTTTTTAGGAACAGGCAATGCCCTTTGCCTTCTGGGAAATGTAGTCTCTTTCATGAACACTCCAGTCTCAAGATTCCTCTTCCCTTTAGTCCCTTAGTTCCACTTCTAAAAGTGGTTTAGAGTGTTGTTGTCAAGAGCTTCTTTGTTCAGGGCTCTGCACGCAGAGCTCAATAAATACCACTGATTGACAGAGAACTCTACAGCTGTGTAGGCTGTCATCTGGTTCAGAATAATAATAATAATGCTGGTATTTGTTAAGCGCTTACTATGTGCCAAACACTGTTCTAAGCGGTGGGATAGATACAATGTAATTAGGTTGCCCCTCGTGGGGCTCACAGTCTTCATCTCCATTTTACAGATGAGGTAACTGAGGCCCCAGAGAAGCTAAGTGACTTGCCCAAAGTCACACAGCTGACAAGTGGCGGAACCAGGATTGGAACCCATGACCTCTGACTCCCAAGCCCATGCTCTTTCCGCTAAGCCACGCCAGCCCCATGCCATGCTGCTACCACAGTTCATGTGTTTTTTTCTGGATTGTTTAAAGTGAGTGCTGTTTTCAAGACAATGGACACCCAACAAAAAGGAAGTAGAATATCAATAAATGTATAGAATTCCCTGAATATCTATTGTGTGCAGAGCACTGTACCAACAGCTGGCAAAATTACGTGATTCCTGCCCTAAAGATGCTTACAATCCAGGAAAAAAATCATGAAAAGTGGCAGCAGCATGGCATGGGGCTTCTGAACGAAATTACAGCCTACACAGCTGTAAAGCTCTCTGTCATTCAGTGGTATTTATTGAGTTCTAACTGTCTGCAGAGCACTAAAGTAAGAAGCCCTTGATGAAGTACAATACAATAAAGTATGTAGACACAAGTTTACAGACTTTATAGTTGGGCAAGCTGGAGCACTTCCATTCAGTGCTTAGCACTCAATAAGCACTCAGTAAAGGTGATTGACTATCACATTTGACTTCTTGATCACTTTCATCACCATCATTTAAAGACCATAGTCAACAACAGGTAGCAAGACAGAATTGCAAATGATGAAGTTCATTCATTCACTCATTTAACTGTATTTGCTGAGCACTGTGTGCAGAGCACTTTACTAATCACTTAGAAGAGTACAAACCAACAATAAACAGACAAATTCCCTGCCCACAGTGAGCTCTGGAACAAAATCAGTCTCCTAGCTATGTTTACTTCACCACAAATTTGCTGGGGGAAGCTATAACAAGGATAAATGGCCTTAAGATGCCCTGATTACTGACTGGTTACCTGAAATTGGGTAGCCAGAAACATGGGGGTCAGAAGAAATGATTTAAGGATGCAGTGAAACAAAGCATCAGACTGCACTACTGTAGCTCCGCTGAAAACTTTGAGAAAACTGCGCACAGCAGCTCGGCAAGAGACGCGGCAATCAAGAAAGATGTGACTTAAACTGGGCAAATGTATGACTTGATTAACCTCTATCTTCTCCAGCACTTAGAACAGTGTTTGACACTTAACAAGTACCATAAAAAAGTGATCGTTTTGAACAGAGACTTCAAAACATTTGTAAGACTAAGAGACAAATGAAAAAAACTAGCAGGTACTGTAAATAACATCCACAACAGCACGATAAAATAAAACCTTGAACTATGCATGGTGTGATTGAATTGTGGGTGCCACATTGGCCTCTTCAACCATTCCTGCACCTACAGGTGAAATTCGGTCAGCCATTTCACTCAGGGCCACCTTTGATAGATTCTTTCAGAAACACTGTGGGCCTAAAAGTCACAGTTTCTGAGTTTTATTGAGCTCTTTTACTGGCCTCCTTGGTGACCTTGGATAAATCACTTACATTTTCTGGGTCTGCTCTTTATTTTCATATGATACCTACCTCTTCTCACCTCACAGTGAAGTTGTGCAGACAAAACAAAATAAGAAATTGGAAAACACTTTGGAAAAATAAATGTCCTATATAAATTTGGGGTATTCTTATTAGATTGTAAGCTCTCTGAAGGCAGGGACTATACCTTTTATTTCTATGGTCTCCTAAGTGCTAACTATAGTGCACTGCATATAGACACCCAATAAATACTGTTGATTGAACTATATTCATATTGAGCTGGTTGGATAATTGTCTAATATAGTATGGCATTGCTTATGCCTTAAATTTCTTACCATACATATAAGCCATTAGAAGCAGATTGTTCTCTTAGATTTAAAGCCTGAGTCATAGCTAATCCCATCTCTGAAATGTTCTTCCTCTCAGGTATTCCAGATACCTGGAATTCAAAAGTTGTGATTTTGACTCACCATGGAAATAGAACAATTTACTCTCCAACTCCAACATTGGTCAATAGATGGTCCTTTCCTGCTTCTCAGGACCAACAGTATTACATGACATTACATTACATAAGTGCTTAGTACAGTGCTCTGCACACAGTAAGCACTCAATAAATATGATTGAATGAATGAATGAATGAATGACAGGACCAATTCCTTCTTAGCCTATGGAGTCACCAGCTGGGGATGTGAAGCGTGATATCTGATTACCCAAATCACTATCTTGGCACAGAGAACTGGAAATGATTTTATAGGGGCCACAATTTTTCAGTCTTCTTTCAATGGATCCAAAGAACTATGCCCGATTTAGTAATGACATAATATTGTTGCAATATTTCTCCTTCTAGTCTCCCTTACAAATTTTTACACTGTCTCCAAATCCCTTTATTGACGAAAAAAATTACTGTAGCAGTAGTGGAAAGTGGGCAGGTAAAATGGTTGAAAACCATTATACAATTGCTTATAAAAATTAAATTATCAGCAGTAGCTTGGTGGTAGATCGCAAATATATATAATATATGTGATAATAATAATAATTGTACTTATTAAATGCTGACTATGTGCCAAGCACTGTTCTAAGTGCTGGGGTAGATACAAGGTAATCAGGTTGTCCCACGAGGGCTCACAGTCTTACTCCCCATTTTACAGATGAGGTAACTGAAGCACAGAGAAGTGATGTGACTTGCCCAAAGTCACACAGCTGATAAGTGGTGGAGCCGGGATCAGAATTAACACCATTAATATCATTATCACCATTTCAAAATTCTTCACCCATGAGAAAATTCTATGGACTTGAGTGCTTCTAAAATATGTCAAAACTGAAGGATATATTATATATCATGAGGAAATGGTGCATTCTTACCAAAATGAAAAAAAAAATAGCTCTTTGCTGAGGGAGATGTTTTTGCATTGTAAATTTATACGGGGAAGAGAGGGAAGGAAAACTAACTCCCCAGTCTATATCCCTAATCTGTGTTAACACACACCTCTGGACTATAAATTCATTGTGGTTAGGGAATGTGTCTACCGACTCTGCTGCATTGTCTTCTTCTAAGTGCTTAGTACATTGCTCTGCCTACAGTGAGTGTTAAATAAATACCACTGATGATAATAACACATGTCCTTTTGAAAGTAAAGCTGGAGAGAGCAGAATTTTGATCTTAGTGCTCTATTCCGAACCTAGCATGTTGGGTTGATCAGTCAGCACCAATTCTTAGATCGTTAAGGTCATGAAGTATCCCCTACTGTATCCATAAACTATTCGGAATGATAGTTATTCAGACTGTTCTTAAATATCTTTAAGGTAAAAGATTCTACATTTTCCCAAATCTTCCTTGGGAGCACAGCAAGCTACCTTACAACCTATCTATTCAGGATGCTCTTCAAGTTATCCTAATTAATCAATCGATGAATTATTTTTCTTGAGTGCTTATTATGTACAGAGCACTGTACTAAGCACTTGTTAAAGTTCAATGGAGTAATAATAATAATGATGGCATTTGTTAAGCGCTTACTATGTGCCAAGCACTGTTCTAAGCACTGGGATAGATACAAGGTAATCAGGTTGTCCCACATGGGGCTCACAGTCTTCATCCCTATTTTACAGATGAGGGAACTGAAGCCCAGAGAAGTTAAGTGACTTGCCCAAAGTCACACAGCTAAGTGGCGGAGCTGGGATTAGAACCCTTGGCCTCTGACTCCCAAGCCTGGGCTCTTTCCACTGAGCCACGCTGCTTCTCTAAGGCAGATACTGTCTACCTAGTAGATAGACACTAGTAGACACTAGTAGGTAGATACTATACCTGCCCCTTAAGGGTCTTATGATCTAGTGGGAGAGACAGATATTAAAGCAAAATACAGGTTGTGGGATGTAATGGATTATAAGGATAAGTACATAAGTGCTGTTGGGGTAGGGATGGGATGAATTCTTAGGGGTACAGACCTAAGTGCATAAGTGGCACAGAAGTGAGGAAGAATAAGGTAAAGCGGTGAGAGACTAGTCAGAAAAGGCTTCCTGAAGAATGTATGACTTTAGTAGGACTTAGAAGACTGGGTAAGTGGAAGTCTGTTGGATATGAAGAGAGAAGGAGTGCCACACAGGAGGGAGGGTGTGAGTAAGGGGTTGGTTCGATGCAAAAAAAAGACGAGATGGAGACACTGTAAGTAGGTTGGTGATAAAGTAGTAAAATGTGGAAATGTTGGGGCTGGGCTCTAGTTGGGGAGGAGCAAGGTGATTTGAAAATCAATCAGTAGTGTATATTGAGTGCTTACTGTGTGCAGAACACTCTATTGAGTGTTTGGGAGAATACAGTACAATAGAGTTGATAGACATGTTTGCTGCCCTCAACAAGCTTACAGTCCATTCATTTGATTGTATTTATTGAGCACTTACTGTGTGCAGAGCACTGCACTAAGCACTAAGTCTAGAGGAGGTGTGCTTCCTGGTTAACTCAAATTCTTACTAAGCCACTGTGAGGATAGATTCTGGGCATCTTCATTTACATGGTCCACCAAACCTTAAGTGCTTGGCTTTCAATTGGGTTTCCGATAACTCTGAATGAGTAAACAATTTAATACAGGAGTAAGATCTTGAGTTCTCCGCTGTCCTTAGAAAATTGATTGAAATGATGGATCATAACTCAATTTACATTAGTATTATATTTATTACCTTTTAAAATTATTTTCAATAAATATTTTCACATGACACCATATAAACCATCAGCTTTGAGGTAAAGAAAAATGAAAACATATTTATTTATTTTATCTCTTACGGTATTTATAATTTATCATCTCTCATGGCATTGATTGACCTGCTACTTAGAAATAAGCACTGTGAGAAATGCTATGGAGAATACAACAGAAGAAAGGCCTATATTTCTTGACCTCAAGGTGAGGGAGGTGAGTAAACCTAGTGAGTCAGCTGTTGCAGGAAAAGACTTTGGAAATGAGACCATTGACATGGGCATTTAACATTTTCTGCATTTTATGCATTTTTTGTGCCAAAGGTTTTATTACCATGAGGCCTAAGTATTAGTCAAGAGGGAAATTCCCCCCTCCTTCACTCTCCATGCAAGCAAGGACACCTTCTTTACCCATTTAATTCTTGGTGGAAATGATTTAAAAAAGAGACACATGAGCATTATGGAAAGAGGGGAAAGAAAGGGACAAGGGAGGGAGAATGGAAAGTGAAGCCATCAGTGAGGTCTTTGAATCACACTCTCTCTGTTCTAATATTCATGAACCGATGAGGCGAAGAAATTGTTCTGCTTTGTTACAGTACAGGTCCCTGTTTCCTTTCCCGCACACGCAGGCGGTGAGCAGTTACTGTCAGATAGTGACCCTGGGGAAGTTATTCATTTCCACTTGAACCAGCTGTTTCAAATAACTTGTGCGTGTTGCATTTACTAAAGGAAAATTACACCTTTTTTTTAAGTCACTGAGGGATTTTTATTTGGAAAACATTTGCTTGTATCCTTCAGCTGTCTTGATGGATTTCAAGACAAGAAGGATCCTGCTTCTACTCTGCTCCTTCAAGGTCTCTTCAGGAGAAGAAGGAAGGAGAGGTGGAGGGGAGTGTTCACTGTGTGTGTGTGTGTGTGTGTGTGTGTGTGTGTGTGTGTGTGTGTGTGTGTATGTTACTCTAGATTTAGAGAACACTACAGGGAAGGTGACTATAAACCCCTCTGTCAGGGTGCCAAGTTCCATAAGGTGAATGGATTAGAATCAACACTCCTCTGCAATAAAGGAAAATGAGGCAGACCCATCCCATTATTCATTCAGGTTTTTCAGTGTTTATGAGCTGTTTTTCCTGAAATACAGCCTCCCCTGATCAAATGAACATGGCTCAACCAGGTCATTTCATGGAGAGAGGATGCAGAAGGACCCTATAGTATCATTTGGGTGTGGCACTGACAACTATAATCCTCCGTTGCCTTCACTCTCTTCACTCCTTTGGGCACAATTCCTAACAATAATAATAATAATATTTGTTAAGTGCTGATGAGGTGCCAAGCCCTGGTATAGATACAAGATAATCAGGAGCTCACAGCCTAAGTAAGGGGGAGTAGGATTTAATCCCATTTTACAAATGAGGAAACTGAGGCACAGAGAAGTTAAGTGATTTGCCCAAGGTTGTGACAAGTGGTAGAGCTGGGATTAGAACCCATGTCCTCTGGCTCCCAGGCCCGTGCTCCTTCCATTAGGCCATACTGTTTGGAGGGGTGGACTCTTCCCTCTCTCATCATCATCATCATCAATCGTATTTATTGAGCGCTTACTGTGTGCAGAGCACTGTACTAAGAGCTTGGGAAGTACAAATTGGCAACATATAGAGACAGTCCCTACCCAACAGTGGGCTCACAGTCTAAAAGGGGGATACGAAACCAAACATGCTAACAAAATAAAATAAATAGAATAGATATGTACAAGTAAAATAAATAAATAAATAAATAAATAAATAGAGTAATAAATATGTACAAACATGTATAAATATATACAGGTGCTGTGGGGAAGGGAAGGAGGTAAGATGGGGGGAAGGAGAGGGGGATGGGGGGAGAGGAAGGAAGGGGCTCAATCTGGGAAGGCCTCCTGGAGGAGGTGAGCTCTCAGTAGGGCCATTAAAATGCCAGTCTGCACACATCTCCCCACTCTTCAGAAATACTCAGTGATTGTCCTTCCCTCTTCTAATCAAGCACAATTCCTGATAGATGCTTTCAAGACACTCAGTCAGCTCTAGCACCATATTTATCCTTGCTCCTCTCCAATTACGTCCCAATTTATATGCTTTACTACTCGAGTCGTCTTACCGATGTCATGTTCTCACCTCTATCATCACAGTCCTCCCTCTTCACATCCATCTGACCACTATTCTTTTCTCCCATCTTTAAAGCCTTCCTGAAATCACATCTACTCCAGGAAGCTCTCTTCAATTCATTTCTCCTCTGTCCACTTAATATCCCCCAAAGTGCCTTTTCAGCCATGCCATGGCACCTAAGAACTTGGGTACTCACACATTCCAATAGCACTTAGGTTTTTTACTTTCTGCTACTGTTTTAGGGTCTGCTTATAGCACTAGATTGTAACCTCCTGTCCCTCCTTCCTGATTTTGGAAGCCCCCATTCCACATTACCACACAGCAGTGGTTTAATTATTATTAGATTCAACAGTCCTTGCTTCATGAGATTGAGATGGGGCTGCTTAGGGGTCTAACCCCAAACTAAGACTGAAACGGTTGACCTCCCCAAGTTCATTGTGATCCAGAGACAGTACATGAGTAAAAACGATTAAGCCAGGATCTAGTTGGGAGCTCTGTGAGTGCCCCAGTGACGTTGGCCGAACCATATTCCCAAACCAGATAGTGATTAAGGTGGGGATTTAATCATTACTACAGATTGGAAAGAATAGCAACAGAGAAATATGACAGCCAGCGTTTGCAGAATAATGATAACCACTGAGGTTCAGAGCAGCAAGAGTCAATCGGAATGATTTGATTACCAGAAATTCATCACCATGTGGCTTATTGCATGGCTGGCTGAAGGATTTCCTTGGGGAAGCGGCTAGGCAAAAAGGTCAACCTAAAATAGCTCTAACTTACTTTATAGCTCAGATGCACCTTAAGGAGAGAGAAATATTTACCACATGGAACGGTTTCTTGCTGAGCATCAGAGGAACAGGCAGGCAAGAACAGCACAGGAAAGTCAAACTTCATTCCCAGCTCTTTCCTGAGGATAATTCATCCTCGAGAAGGATGAGGTTTTCCCATTTTTGTCAGAGGAGCCCGTTGTGTCCAAGAATGTCCCAATACCTTACAGGAATGTCCCAATACCTTCTGGGAAGTGTAGGCGAAACCAACCTCCTTTCACCTTGGGATTTGTAATCCATGTGCCCTTCTCTACATTCCTTCTGCCAGATCTGTTTGGGACGGATGTTCTTATAACAAGGTTACACTATAACAGTTATTGTATTATTGTTGCACTCCACTGTACTCAAAGAGCTCACCTACTAGCGTGCTGTATTGATGTGAGCAGAGCTTCAATTTTAGTACAGGATTAATTAAAAGGAAGCTGTGTAAATGAATAAAGGGTTTCTGCTGGCACCACTTGAATTTTGGAGCAGATGAAGAGCAAAGAGTTTTCAATCTGTTCTGGTCTCTCTCAAATCTTTGATGGCCCATACCAATTGAAGTCCCATTCACTATGAACCACAGCACTGCAGTACATTGATCTGCAAAGATGATAGTTGAGCAGTGAGAACAGCCTTTTGAGATTAATGCATAAGTCTGGCCGCCTTACGACGTCGTGACTACCTTTTAGGGGAACGTATTCATTTTGGGGCTGGGGCAGATGGTGTCAAGAGGAATTCTGGATTCAGAGAATTGCACAGAATTTCAGGCCTGAACAACTGATTGGATCTAAGATATCTGTGGTAAAGACAAGAAATAAGACTCCATGTTGTCCTTCTGGGTTCCTGGGCAAAAGAAGTTTGAAGAACTCAGAAAGGAAAGCCCACATGTTGAGCTTGTAGGAGACCAGTTGTGAAGAGCAGTATGGCCTAGTGGAAAGAGCCTGGACATTGGAGTTAGAGGATCTGGGTTCTGATAATGGTTCCCCCATTTATCTGCCAAGTGACATTGGGCAAGTCACTTAATTTCTCTTTGCCTCACTTATCGCATCTGTAAAATGAGGATTTAGACTGCGATCCCCACCTTGGAACATGGACTATGTCCAACTTGATTATCTTGTACTTACCTCAGCACTTGCACAATGCCTGGCACCTAGTAAGTGCTTAACAAATACGAAAAAACACCCCACAAACCAAACAAAATTCTACTATCATCACAGTGGACTCCTGGTAAGAGAGCTGAAGTCTGGATTTCACAGTTTGTTAGGCATACTGAAACACTAATTGCCACAAGAAGCTCCAATATGGCCTCTTAATAATAATAATTAATAATCATAATTATTCATCATCATCATCAATCATGTTTATTGAGCGCTTACTATTGTAGTTGTTAAGTGCTTATTATGTGTTAAGTACTGTACTAAGTGGTGGCATAGATGCAAGATAATCAGGGTAGACACAGTCCCTGTCCTATGTGGGGCTCACAGTCAAAGTAGGAAAGAGTAAGATTAAATCTCTATTTTAGGGCTGTGAAAACTGAGGCACAGAGAAGTTAAGTGACTTTCCCAGGGTCACACAGAAGGCAGGTGGTGGGTCCAGGACTACAGCCCAGGTCCTCAGACTACCAAGTCCATGTTCTTTCCACTAGATCACACTGCTTCTAGTGAATAAATTTCCTTAGCAAGGTGGATATTTCCTTCGTTCCAAACTGCTAAACATTGACTTGGATCTAGGAAGGCAAACTATTTTTGATTATTATTATTAGTAATAATAATAATTGTGGTATTTGTTAAGCACTTACTGTGTGTCAAACACTTCACTAAGCGCTGGGGTAGATCAGTTTCTACATGGAGCTCACAGTCCAAGTACGAGAACAGGTATTGAATCCCCATTTTGCAGATGAGGGAATTGAGGCACAGAGATGTTAAGGCCACACAGCAGGCAGGTGGTTTAGCTGGGATTAGAACCCAGCTTCTCTGATTTCCAGGCCCCAGGACTTTCCACTAGGCTACAGTGCTAACAAGATCGGCCTGCTCCCAAGCCTATCAACAAGAATAGTCACGGGATGAACTATTCAAATGCAATGAATATGCAAAGAAGAGAGAGAAATGTATGTGAATGGAAATAGCTGTGAACTAGAGAAACCCTTGAAGATGAAACCCTTTGAAATTATCCGCATGCTGCACAAGTCTGTGTAGGTGGGGCCAGTTGATATAAAAGTAATAGAAAAAAAAAGGTAGAAGGGCATCACTGTGCATCTAAATTATTTCCAATGGCTAGAAGCTATCGTTTGACAGTGAAGTTTTAGAGTAATTTAGGGTTAGGATAAAGGGAATTACAAGAAAAACCCAAGAAACCGCAGTCATGATGTATTGCAACCTCACAAACTGCAGCTATGAAATAATACAATGATTTGAGACAAACTCTCCTGGTATTCTGCATCATATGTCAGAGAAAATTAAATTGCCTAGTGTCTGGAGGACTCGAAATGCACATGCCAGCACAGATACTTTTAAGGCATAAAGAGAACGATTGTGAATGCTGAAAAGCAATGAATCTAACCAAAGAAGTAGTGACATGATATCTAATGCTTACTGACAGACAGAAGCCATGTTACAGAGGGTGAGAATAGCAGACTTTCTGTGCACAAGTCACCGTAAACTCTATAAATAGCTGTTGACAGCAGTACAGAACCAAAGCTATTAGGTTTGTCAGACACGGTCGGTTATGAATATCTGTTATTAGAATTGGCTTCTGGCTTCATAGTCTGTCTACGATTGAATACTTATGTCCTTAGTTTTTTGAAGACCATTTGAATCTGCCTGGTCTTGGTTTGTTTGTTTCAAGTTGATCGTTTTTGGCCAGGAAAGGAAACACAGTGTTCCCCCATTAATACTGTGTTATTTAGGAGTTAGTTTGGAGAGCAGGCCAACGTCATGCCACCCTGGAATGCTTTTCATTCATTCATTCATTCAATCGTATTTATTGAGCGCTTACTGTGTGCAGAGCACTATACCAAGCGCTTTGGAAGTACAAATTGGCAACATACAGAGACGGTCCCTACCCACCAACGGGCTCACAGTCTAGAAGGGGGAGACAGACAACAAAACAAAACGTGTAGACAGGGGTCAAAATCATCGAAACAAATAGAATTAAAGCCATATGCACATCATTAACAAAATAAATAGAATAGTAAATATGTACAAGTAAAATAAATAGAGTAATAAATCTGTACAAATATATACAAGTGCTGTGGAGAGGGGAAGAGGTAGGGTGGGGGGGATGGGGAGGAGGAGAGGAAAAAGGGGGCTCAGTTTGGAAGGCCTCCTGGAGGAGGTGAGGTTGTCCGACTAGAGGCAGAAACTAGTTGGCCTCTGTAGGTCTATTCTTTCTGATATATCATTGTCTGAGTGTCTATTTGAGGTCAGTACTTGCTGAGCACTGTGGGATAGTTGGATGGCTTCTTACCTGTGCCCTGGTACATGAGTTAGTAACCCTGAACTCATCAGTTGAAAGTTAATCTCACTGGGGAAGCTTTCAGTTGAGCTCCACAATTTTCAGGGACAATCAAAGGTATTTATTGAGTACTGATGATATTATACTAAGCCCTTGGGAGAGAACAACAGTAGTAAAACCTACACCACTGTCCTCAAGCTTACGATTTAAATAATTCTACAATCTTTACTTTCATCACACTCAGGATATGTGGCAGTAGCAAAGATAGTAGCACCTAGACCTTGGTCTTGACCACCATGTCGGGTGCTACCATTTGGAGGACACCCACATTCATGGACATGAGCCCACATTTAGGAATGGTCTTTCTCAGTGTCCTCTATTAATGGTGCAACTTTCCCAGGTTTTGAAAGATTGACATTCTTTTTGAGGTGATTGTCACAAGAAATTTGTAACATTCCCTGAGACTGTGAATATCCTTTCTATTTACCCAAGGCACCTTTTCAGGAGAGCCGTGATAAATGGAGGGGCCTAGTAGTTGACCAGGTCCACAGCTCAGGTTGAAGCTGACAGTAGCCGTCAGGGCCTCAAGTACCAGGACGGAGGGGCTGCTGGGTCTGATTCTGACACCAATCCATGTTATCTTTACATTTCCTTGAGAGAAATTTGATTTGTCAGTGAGAGATGTTCTGGTTTTTCAGGACCTTATTTAACACACACATTAAAAAAACCAACCCAAAACCCCCAAAGCAAAAATGGTTCTGGTGTCTAAATATTTTCATAAGAGGTAGCAGTTGTCCATCTCTTGTAGGAATTTAAATTTACCTGTTCAGGATTGCATACAGCAAAGATGGAAAACATAGGTCAACTCTGTCTTCCAAGGTTGCTCCTTATCAGATCTAAACCTTCCTTCAAAAAAGGGGAGAATCCTATTATTATGTGTAATTTGAAGATTAGGAAATGTCATTAAGCATCAGGATTGTTGAATTCACACCTTGATTTGATGACAAGTGGGCTTTTGGTTCAGGGGACAAGACTCAGGAAAAAAAAATCCACATTAGGATCACCCTTTTCAACTATTTTTCTGGAGCTTCTTTAGGGAAAACAACTCTACCAAAACGTAGTGGAATCCAGGAAATTTGGGGAAAGTTTACATTCCATGTGCAAAATGTCAATTTAGTTATATAAATCTATTTAAACAAATAAGCGTCACTGAATCTAGGAAATGGGAAATGTAATTTGGTATTTAGAATAAAATGGTCTGAATGGTAAAGATTAGGTATGCTCACAGTCACTGAGCAGAGCCAATAAGAGATGATTTGAAAGTGGAAATAGTCATTTGTGTTGGGTTACACTTTTAAAACTTAGAGTAGGTGTGTATGAGTGAGGAAACAGGGTCAGCTAAACTGAGGGATCCTTCTTCCAGGGAAAATCATTATTTGTCTAGGATGCTTTCCATAATGAAATCTGTTCAAAACTGCCATTACTGATCCCACCCCAAGACCTGCGAATGAAGAAAGAAGCAGCGTGGCTTAGTGGAAATAGCCCGGGCTTGGGAGTCAGAGGTCGTGGGTTCTAATTCTGGCTCTGCCACATCAATCAGCTGTGTGACTTTGGGCAAGTCACTTCATTTCTCTGTGCCTCAGTTCCCTCATCTGTTCAATGTGGATTAAATCTGTGAGTCCCAAGTGGGACATCCTCTTTATCTACCCCAGTGCTTAGAACAGTGCTGGGCACATAGTGCTTAACAAATGCCATCATTAATATTTTTAAAAAGACTTGGGCATGTTCAAATAACCAAAGTGAAATGGAGCACTGAGTATTCATCATCTAGTACCCTGGCTTTCCATCTGTATATTTTCTATCACCTTCATCGCCTCCCCACTGACCTGAATTATTTGGATGAGCTAATCCACACAATTATTTTTCAATGACAAGTTCTCTTCAATTTGGCTTTGTAGACCTAGCCTTCAAAATTTACATTACGGCCCTGGGAGTTAGCACTTGGTAGGGACCACAATTCTCCTTAACTGTTTTCTCGAAGCCTCCTCCACTTCTCCTGATATTGTACTTTTTCATTTCTTTTTAATCTTCTTACCAATTTGCAATTAAAACCACCAGCAGGCAAAGATGCATTAAATCTGGAACACAGTAATCCCCAACCCCCTGCTATATCATAACTTTCAATGAACAAACTCATTTCTCCCTTTGCTTCTTTTCGAGGAAAGAATCCGACAGCCTTGGTTTTGAAACTTAATGCATGTCTTAAAATACTACTATGGAAATGTCGTGTTCGCTGTGTATCTAGTTATCTGTGGACCTAGGGAAGCAGTGTAGCTCAGTGGAAAGAGCGTGGGCTTGGGAGTCAGAGTTCATGGGTTCTAATCCCGGCTCTGCTGCTTAACAGCTGTGTGACTTTGGGCAAGTCACTTGACTTCTCTGTGCCTCAGTTACCTCATCTGTAAAATGGGGATTAAGATTGTGACCCCCACGTGGGACAACCTGATCACCTTGTATCCCCCCAGAGCTTAGAACAGTGCTTTGCTCATAGTAAGCATTTAACAAGTAACATCATCATTATTATTATTAGTTAGTCATCCAATTATCCACCTGCAATTCACTAATATAGAATTAGGACTAGTAAACCATAGACAACAGCACCATCAATTCTGCCAAGTGTCTGAGTGAAGCAGGTATTACCATCTCATTTCCAGGAACTTCATTTAAAGGACATAAGTTGGGAGTTGGGAGCATTCAGGAGACTTGGCAAAACACAGAATGCTTCTAGGTGCTTTACCTTCTGTGAAAAGATTTAGAAGTGCTTTCAAACTGTTTCCTTCTCTCCTAACCCACACCCTGATCAAAAGACAAAATGCTCCTCAGGCAAATAGCCAAGGCCAAAAGAGAGTGACCAAATTTCTGGAGGGTCAATATGAAACTGTTGGCTGTGCAGAGAATTGAGACTGCATCTTTCAATCCACTAGCGGCCATAGTTTTCCAGAGGATTTAGCCATTAGAATCGAAATATGAATACAATGGGAAGACTGGATCTATATTTTGCTCAGTCAATAGTTTTTACTGAGCATCCATTGGCACATACTATTGTGCAAAACATGGAAATACCATTTCAAGGATCATGGCTCCTGTCCTCAGGATGCTTATAAACTGATAGGGGTTAACATGATAAGTTCCCCCAAGCAGTGAAGTCTGAAACCACTTCTGGTCTAGCTCAGACTTTGTTCCTTTACAATATGGATATGGAACAGACTGGGATGCTGAGATATGGGACCTGGTTGGGCATGGACTGCCTAATAAGGTTAGGTTGAGAACCATTTACTGAGTCATCGCTGTTGTGCACTAACCAGTACCCAAGTGATCCAAAGTATCTAACTTCTAGAGCGTGATTTAGATGCCTGGAAGAATAGGACCTTCAGTGTCTGCTAAAGTGCCAAACTCCCTGTCTTGGGAGCATGTTAGATATTGGGAGAATGGAACATTGATTCCCCACTGGGCACATAGTGCTATGTGGACTATTTGTGAGCCTTGTCCCCTTGGGCTCACACTGAGCATTGGAAATGAGCAAAAGTAACAGACTTATCATCCCAGGAATTCAGCCTCAAAATGAAGGGGAGGCTTGGGCAAGCATCTGAATGATTTAGGCAAAGATTCTGCTGTACCTCAGGTATTTTGGCAGAGATTAAATTTCAGTGGTGCAATGACTGCTCCAGGCTTATCCCAAAGGGGGAATCATTGTTCAGGTACCTCCTGCCTGACTGAATGCAAGTCCCAGCCCAGCTAGGAAATGTGTGTGCAAAGCCAGGGAAGTTAGGAAGGAAAGTAAGTTGTGAGAGTTCTGTTAGGCTAGAATGTCTTTAAGAGGGTCAGATACCGCTGGAAGAGCAAGTGGGAAATATGACACAGAGAGCATGAGAAACTCATGCTGGCACATGTTCAACCCTTAGCTTCTGTATTGTTTTATATAAACATGCACTGACTGGTTTGTTATCAGTGAAGATGTGACTGTAACTGTGGGACACTGAATCACTGGGAGCCCAAAGTTCTCCTCTAGCCCCAGAATCCCAGTACTCTTATGGTGTTTATTATTATCCTTGTCTTGTACGTGAAGGATTGCTACCGCTGGCATCAACTCCAAACTCATTAACTCCTTACCAATGACTTTAAGCTCTCAATCAGCTCTCCCCCTCCTACTTTACCTTGTTGATCTCCTGCTACAACCCAACTCGAACATTTCACTCCCCTAATGACAGCATACTCATTTTACCTTGCTGTTGACCCCTTGTTCATGATCTCCTTTTTGCCCTGGAACTCCCTGTTCCTTCATATCTCTCAGACTGCCATTTCAAAACCCCTCTAAGAGGCCTTCCCTGAATAACCCCTCTTTTTCCCATCCTATTCACCTTCCCTTTTGAGTTACCCCCACATCTTCATCTGTGCCCATTGAGCACTTTAATACTCCCCCCTCACTAAGCCTCACAACTTGTTTGTACATATCCTTATACTCTTCTGCTTCTTTATCTGTAATTTATTTTATTTAATTTGTTTTAACATCTATCTGCCCCACAAGACAGTAATCTCCTTATATGTCTTCCAACTCTTTTGTACTCTTCCAAGTACAGTATTGTGCACACAGAAAACCCTTGATAAGTACATTTATTGATTGATTGGTTGCTATCTCACCATAAATGAGAAGGACAATTCATATAATTTAACATGAAAGGGGGAAAAAGTTATATATAAGTAACTGTATTATATTTGGGATCAAAATCCCACTGGGAAGAGTCAAATCTATCAACTTATCCAACAGAGGTTTCCAGGTCCCTATCCATCATCTCACATTAGGATTTGCCCCAGAGGTTCTATAAAATCTAAATTTGAAATTTTAAACGTTTACACTCCCAAGTGGATATGAGAAAATTGAGTTTCCCTCTAAAGAACAAATCCCAAATATAAGCTAAGGTCTGGGTCCCTTCAAACCTTTCCAGTTTGCCTTGAGGGTGTATGCAGGTTTTCCAGCTGAAAGCATTTTATGGTTCTGCTATGGAATTGTAATTCACATAGCTTCTTTAATGCCACATAGATTCACCAAGATTAATCAATGAAGGCCAAAAGAATGAAAAAGCAACCACTTCTCCTTGCTTGGCTTCTTTTGGATGAAACACAGATATAGAAAGTCTAGGTTTTATGAGTTTTAAAACTGAATTATATTACAAAACAAAACTTTTATAAATATATATTTATATCCAGTGCATCACTGGGCTTTGGACTAAGTACACGATGTATAAAATTTATCTGGCCAAGACCAATCAGAACCAATATTAGGACATAAAACATTTTTTTTTAGTGGCATACAAATTATTTATATAAATTCACCATCATTTTAGCGACTTTAGCAAGGCAGTACTGATACTAGTACTTCATGATTCTTTCAGTGACCGAAGTTCACTTTTCAGGGACTTGGGAGTCCTGCAAATCAATGGAGAGGACCTGCTTATTACTGAAATGTCCCCATACGTTCTCATTTCAGTAAATACAGTCCTTGTGGCAGATATGGTGCTTATAGTTTCCTTTGTGAGTTCTCTAGAATAATTAGGATGGTTTTCCATGACTCAGAGAAGGATGTTTTTACACCCTGTGGTACATAGGTCATCCTCTTCTTCAGTTACGTTTAATGATGGCTCATCCTTTACCCATTTGTAATAGTCTTTTATGATAGCTATTACAACATTTCCTTGCCATCTGCATCCCTCTAGGAATGCAATACTTGTGACTTTTATAGCTCACTTATAAGTATTCCAGTGATAGGCTTTGATGAAATCCCAGGAAGTTTTTTATTGAAGCTGTCCTAACGTGACCATGGCTAAAATGCTTTAAGGACAGAAAGGTCTATAAACAATTGAAACTCCTCATAATCTGAGCAAAGTGTTCCAAGCTGCACTTGAGAATTTACTCTATCAACTTTACCAACTACTTTATCACCACTTGCTGTGAGTGTAATGTGTTGCAGTGTGATGAGGCCCTGGAAAGTAGGCACCCCCAAGATCAGTACCGTGAAATGATTCCATTTTAGAAGTCCTTCTGTTAGTTTTGAAGAAAATGCTTCATCTTCACTCATCTGGTTTAAGTCTGAATAGCTATATGTGAGTAGTTAGGCTAGTCACTACAGTGGTCAGAAGCTGTCTTTCATGTTTGAGGATAAGGCAATCATCAATTAATACAATAAGTGTGCCAGGGTTTTGCTGTAAAGTCCCACCATCTAACTAACTTCCCTTCTACTCTGCAAACCCAGGAAGGCTATTATAATTAGTACTGCATAAGCATATCATATAAAACTAGTCCCTTTACCCAGGGAAATTCCAGTCTGCCTTTTTACTCTTTGCTTTGTCATTCATGGCCACTCACCTGAGAGATTTCTGAAATACAATTGTCTGACGGCACAGAGAGTTCATCCACTTGGTTCAGAGGGCAAGAACCAACCTCTCTGAGACTTGCTCCTAGACTCCTTGCATATCAATCAGCCTCATGGACAGGTGAATGTCAAAAGAAGCAAGAAAGAGAGCCGCCAAGGGCAACTTGGGCAGAAGGAGGTCCTGAGGGCAGAGATGGCATCTGGACAACAATTGGCTGATCAAACGGCTTTCAGCCAGCTGAAAAGTCTGCTTGTGGATGTTCAAAAGTGTTTACCAGCCTCTTCATTGCTAAGCAGCTTTAGACTGCTTTTTTGCTCAGTCATTCAGTCAGTCGTATTTATTGAGTGTTTACTGAGTGCAGAGCGCTGTACTAAGCACTTGGGAATTAGAGATATTTTTGTTTGTTTTTTAATGGTATTTTTTAAGTGTTTACGATATGCCCGGCACTGTACTAAGTCCTGGGGTAGGTACAAGTTAATCAAGTTAGACACAGTCCAAGTCCCACAGTTTTAATCCCCATTTAACAGATGAGGCAACTGAGGCACTTGGAAGTGAAGTGACTTTTCCAAGGTCACGGAGCAGACAAGTGGCAGAGCCAGGGTTAGATCATTTCTTTTATTTTCTAAATTCTCCCTCTTGGGTGTTCAAATGTCCCTGAGCCTTTCAAATTATATAAAATGTATATTTCCATTATAGAGAGAGATAATAGGGATGACTGATAAGCACTTCCACATCGTGTGCATTTAAAGATGATCCTCTTCTACAATGACTGTAACGTTGGTTACCCAAAAAGTGTGTCCCTGCTTTCACTTCACCCTCTTGGTCTCATGATCTTCCTGAAGCCTCTGTTCCAAGACAGCCATTCTATTTTGGATTCTTTACTCCAGACTGAAATTATTTGCCTTCCTACTATCCTGTGCTATGCCACAGGGTTTGGAATTTTGTTTAATTGGATCTTTAAAAGATTTTAACTTTAACCCCATTTAGGGTTATGACTTTATGTACTAAAGTCTAGTACAGTGCTGTGCAACACAGTAAGAGCTCAGTAAATACCACTGACTGATTAACAGGGTGTTGCAGTGAATGTGCAGTCTTGCTGGCTCAGGTAACAATGCTGGGTGGACAGAAAGAAGGTTTGAGGTCTAGTGACCAGTAAGCCAAAGAAGGAAATTAAAGCCAAGCTATCAAGACTGCAGCAATTTTCTGTTCACTGGCAGTTTCCCTATCCTTTCCTGAGAGTTTTCCTCCATGCTTTAGGTCCCTGCTTCTTTGCACCCCAGAAGATAACTACTTCAGAAAGTTAGAATAATGTTTTATTCTAAAAGGCCTCAGGAGATTGGATTCACTAGCTTCCCTCCGCAATGTGTTTCAGGGACTCAGGAAGTTCATCTGTATGCCAAACCTTAATCTCACTGCAGTTCAAGCATCCTCTTCCTGCTCTGTCTTCAGTAGCTCTTGCAAAAACAAGTTTCTGCAGCTTGTGAAGTTTAAATCCATTGAGCATGTGATCAGAAATGAAATATTGCTAGTGATAACAATTATGGTATTTAATTGCTGACTATACGCCAAGCACTGATTGGAGCAGTAGGGTAGATATGAGATAATCAGGTCAGACACAGATGCCGTCCTACATGGGACTCACACTCTAAGAGGGAGGCAGAGCAGGCACTGAATCCCCATTTTCCAAATGAGGAGTCTGAGGCACAAAAAAATTTAAGTAACTTCCCTAAGATCACTCATCAGGCAAGTGACAGATCCCGGATTAGAACCCAGGTCCTTTGACTCCCAAGGCAGTGCTCTTTCCACTATCCCATGCTGCTTCATACAAACATAATTTACACCTGGAATGTTAACCCTGGATTCAAACTGATAGGACCATGGTGTCTCTACCCCTGAAGTCCTTTCTGGTCTCCAGAGATGGGAATGGGCTGTTTACAGTTGGATCATATTCCTGTAGGGTCTGCAAGGAGCCAATTGGGAAGAAAGGAATCTTCCTGCAAGTAGTCCTAAAGCTAGAAAGGGCACTGGACTTCATATGAAGAACTCTATGAACATAGAGCTCTTTGCTTACTGCTATGGACCTTGGCCTTTTGAGTCTGCTTATTTTGCCTAAATTTCTGCCACAAAGAGGCACCAGTGACTAGAACAGGACTATGCAATTAGGTTCTTATAAAAATTCCAAGATCAATCGATGGTATTTACTGAGCACTTACTGTGTACAGAACATTATACTAAGCATTTAGAAGAACACAGTATGATAGAGTCGATAGTAGTGTTCTCTGCCCACAAGGAGCCAACAGTCTAGATGGTTCTGTTTTTGTCTGTGATTGGGATTTTCCACTCTTTTCTGGGTTGCCTTTCTCTTAATGACTTCCCTTGATTCATTTACATTCGGCCTGTTAACTTTTCATTAATTATCCAGGTACTCTTTTTATTTCTGACATATGTAATCTGGGGCTAATAATAAGATAGATGTAGTGTGTCATTCATCACCCTGCTAATTTCAACAACACAGACAAAGGCACCCTGGGTAGCTAACGGTACAGACTTGGGAAAATTGAAGCATCGAAGACGTTTATTGGTTTAACTGCAGTGTAAGAAAATATCCTTAGATAAATTAGTCTAATGGAGAAGGTGAAGATTGGGTCAGGATGGAGAGAAATACAATGAGTGAAATTTTCACCATTTTGATTGCCTTTGTTCCTAAGTGCTCATCATTCAATTAATCAATAAATCAGTTATATTTATGGAACAGTTACTGTGTGCAGAGCACTGTATTAAACACTTGGGAGTGTACAATAAAACTGAGTTGGTAGATATACTCCTTGCACACAAAAAGGTTTTAAAGTATTTTTTCTATTTTCAAGTACATTTTCTGAGGAAAGACATATTTATTCCTGTTTTGTCCAATTCCCACCTATGTATTCCTTTCTAGTATTAAGTACAGTGCTCTACACCCTGCAAATGTCTAAATACTAGTAGTAGTAATAATAATAATAATGATGATGGCATTTGTTAAGCGCTTACTATGTGCCAAGCACTGTTCTAAGCGCTGGGGCAGACACAAGGTAATCAAGTTGTCCCACATGTGGCTCACAGTCTTAATCCTCATTTTCCAGGTGAGGTAACTGAGGCACAGAGAAGTTAAGTGACCTGTCCAAAGTCACACAGCTGACAAGTGGCGGAGCTGGGATTAGAACCCATAATAATGGTATTTGTTAAGTGCTTACTATGTGCAAAGCACTGTTCTAAGCACTGGGGAGGATACAAGGTGATCAGGTTGTCCCACTGGGGGCTCACATTTTAATCCCCATTTTACAGATGAGGTAACTGAGGCTCAGAAAAGTTAAGTGACTTGCCCAAAATCACACAGCTGATAAGTGGTGGAGCTGGAATTTGAATCCATGACCTCCGACTCCCAAGCCCGTGCTATTTCCAATGAGCCACGCTTCTTCTCTACTACTATTATTATTACTAGTACTACTACTACTACTACTACCACTACCACCACCACTACTACTGGATGATGTGTTGCTAAAATACAGCACAGTCCTCAACAACATCCTTCTGATATTTTATTGAGCACCTTCTGTGTCAGTGTTCTGCACTAAGGTCTTGGCACCTAATCAAATCTTCAATTCCTAATCAAATGTTCAATTCCAAATCTAGCCCTTTCCCAACGACTGAGCCTACGAAAGCTGCTCCAGCACCTTTAGGCTACCTTACAGAGACTTAATTCCTTTCCGCTTAAGAACATATGAGGGATTCATTAATCCCTTTTCAGAGTGTTGTGATTGAGGTTTGGCTTTTAGCTCATGTAAGTGTTACTCAGCCAGAGATGATCTCCTTGTATTATAGAACTTTCTCAGAAGCAGCGTGGCTCAGTGGAAAGAGCCTGGGCTTTGGAGTCAGAGGTCATGGGTTCGAATCCTGGCTCCATCACAAGTCTGCTGTGTGACCTTGGACAAGTCACTTAACTTCTCTGAGCCTCAGTTACCTCATCTGTAAAATGGGGATGAAGACTGTGAGCCCCTCGTGGGACAACCTGATCACCTTGTAACCTCCCCAGCGCTTAGAACAGTGCTTTGCACATAGTAAGCGCTTAATAAATGCCATCATCATCATCATCATTATCAGCTGTGTGATTTTGGGCAAGTCACTTAACTTTTCTGAGCCCCAGTTAACTCATCTGTAAAATGGGGGTTAAGACTGTGAGCCCCACGTGGGACAACCTGATCACCTTGTATCCCCCCAGTGCTTAGAACATCCACACATAATAAGCACTTAACAAATCCTTTAGTGGGGTCAAAGCCCCACACTACATAGACATGGCTAGGCCAAGGGTTCGGTGCACCTGGGAATTTATTCCACTAGCTTCCACAATGGACTCTTCGTGTCGGGCCTCAGATATCAACCAGCATATATGGTGCTAGAATAAGACAGCGCAGAAGAGCCTGTGGTGAGAAGGTCACTAAGGTCTCCTTGATTACTCTTTGGCTAGATTGTGGGTTTCATCCCCAGGGAACTTTTTCTGTTGATCTTGCAAATAACTTTGGGGTTTTTTTTTGGGTACATTATGACAGTCCTCTTCTCTCTTGTGCCAACCAAAGCATCACAATATAAATTAGTTCCTCCAAACTGCTTACTACCCTTAATTAACTCTGCTGTGCTCCAGGTCCAGGAATAGCAGTTTTATAACTGTTGCAAATCAAAGTGCTGTGCCACTGAAGTATTCACTTGCCAGGGGACCGTGACATCTCATCCATGAAATGGATGATGTTTGAAAACAGCCTCTTCTTTCTCTGAGAGATTGTTCTCCTGAGCGGACATTACCTACAGTTGTACTGAGGGAAACGGGAGTTGAATTGGCAGCGTACATACATGTATTATCCGTACATTCTTTTCCCCAGGGGTTTGGGAATTTGGCATGGTTTGACAAAGCTGCAGGCTGTAATGATAGCAGTGAGAATGGGCAGCAGCAAGCAGTGGAATTAAGGTATGGGATACAGTTAATCCATAGACCTAATTTTTCAGAAATCCCCTTAAAGAGACAGACTGCATTTTTTAACACAAAGCTTATAGTCTCTAATTCCTTAGTTGTTCGTTGTGAAGTGCCATTATCTATGCTAAAGTCATTTGCTATCATTATAGGTGTAATGCACAGTGTTATCAATTTTTTTCTGTAATTCAGTCTTCATAAATGTCCATTACCTTTTTAATAGTGCCTATTTCCATACTGTGAATTTAACACTTTGAAGATGAATGAAAAATAGACAACCCAATGAGGAACGCCATAAGTGAAATAAAACAAAACACAAATTTATCCCATGGAAAGTCTTCAGATATTCTCAACATATGGTATATGTCCAATAAATGTGAGCTATAGAAAGTTTGCCTACTTTTAATTAAGTACCATGAAACTACAAATGGAAAGAAAATAAGTGGACTGAAAAGCTTGCCTCCTGTTTATGGGTAATTAAATGTTATCAACTTTAGCTTCACGTTGCTTGGTTTTGGTATTGTCAGTAAAAATTTGCCCCATCACTTATGAAACGCAAATGCTTTAGAGGCATCATCTCAAATCCCCCAAATCAATGTTGTAGACACTTATCTTCCATATTGCTGTTCAGAGATATGATGATTTCTATCCATGGGTGCTGAGATGGTTGAAAATGTCAAGGCGGGTCTGGCAGATTCCATCAGTCTACCAATCAGTAGTATTTATTGAGCACTTACTATGTGCAGAGCACACAAAGATTGTCTTCAATTGTGCTGGGAAATTTATCTTTGCAGTGCCTGGGTCTGTTTTTGTTTGTGTCTGGTCTGTTAGTCGCAGAATGTTCTCCAAGCTCCTGTTCAAGAAAAGCTACTCTTTCTTGATTTCAGCACCCCAGATGGGCCTGTCTTTGGCAGTTTTCTTCATTACCTGGAGCTACACTTTATTGCATACTTA
Organism: Tachyglossus aculeatus; assembly: GCF_015852505.1. Classification (NCBI taxonomy): domain Eukaryota; kingdom Metazoa; phylum Chordata; class Mammalia; order Monotremata; family Tachyglossidae; genus Tachyglossus; species Tachyglossus aculeatus. The sequence goes on along the minus strand of NC_052087.1, from coordinate 24,902,067 downwards.
ACGCACTTCCTCTGTCCCTTGGTTTTAATCACTCATTCAGCTCACCATTTAGCAGTTATTTTAATTTCTTCTGGCATCCATTCTATGGACTTCTTATGTCTAGTGAAGGTGAATTTGACACAAGCATAGCTTCAGTGATAGAAGAATGACTTTCATCCAGAAGTTTATTAATTGTAATCCTGTCTTGCTACATCCTACTTTTGACATAAGGACCGTTCAATCAATCGGTGGTATTATTGAGCACTTACTGTGTGAACAGCCATGAACTAAGCATTTAGGTGAGTACAATGCAGTAATAATAACTGTTGTATTTGTTAAACCCTTATCATGTGCCAAGCACTGTACTTACTAAGCTCAGGGGTGGGTACAAGACAATCACTTCCCACCTGGAGTTGACAGTCTAAGTAGGAGGAAGAACAGTTTTTCAATCCCCATTTTACAGATGAGACACAGAGAAGCTAGGTGTCTTGCCCTAGGTCACACAGCAGGTAAGTAGAAGAGATGGGATTAGAACTCATGTCCTCTGACTCCAGGCCTGTACTCCTTCCACTAGGTCACACTGCTTCCAATACAGTTGATAGACATGATCCCTGACCTTAAGGAGGTCCCTCTCTACCATGACAGGGTGAAAACAAGCAGCAGTGCGTCAGTCAGTCAATTGTCTTTATTGAGCACTTACTGTATTCAGAGCACTGTACTAAGTGCTTGGGAAAGGACAATATAACACAGTCGCAGACACTTTCCCTGCCCACAGTGAGCTTAAAGTCTAGAGGGGGAGACAGACATTAATATAAATAAATAAAATTACAGATATATAGATAAGTGCTGTGGGGCTCAGAGGGGGGATGAATAAAGGGAGCAAGCCACGGTGACACAGAAGTGAGTGGGAGAAAGGGAAAGGAAAGCTTAATCAGGAAAGGCCTCTTAGAGGAGATGTGCCTTCAATAAGACTTTGAACTGGGGGAGAGTAATTGTTGGATATGAAGAGGGAGGGCCTTACATTAGTACAGTGCTCTGCACACAGTAAGCGCTCAATAAATATGATTGATGATGAGGTCAGAGGCAGGATGTGGGTGAGGGATTGGTAATGAGCTAGACGAGATTGAGTGGCTGGACATTCCCCTGATTCTGGGACAAAATCCCACTGCCCTGTAGACACCTTGCTGCCACCATTCCCACTTGACATTGGGACCCATTTGCCCTCTCCTTGGCAATGGGAGTTTGATGAAGTGGCAGTATGCTTTCTACACTTTTAGAACATTTGGGCTGAGGTGGCAGTGCTGTGCCTGTGATTGTTGGACTCAGAACAGCCCTGACTGGGTAGTGAGAAGCATGAAACTGCTTTATAGCAAAAATGATACAGCAAGCCAATGATATTTATTCCCAATGATAGTTATTTTCATCCTTGCCCTTCTGTGATGTTTTTGGAAAGCAGCATGGCCTAGTGAAAACAGCACAGGCCTAGGGTCAGAGGACCTGGGTTCTGAAACCATTTCTGCCATTTACCTGCTGTATGATCTTGGGCAAGTTACTTAACTTCTCTGTACCTCAGTTCTCTCAAATGTAAAGTGGGGATTCAACATCTGTTCTCCCTCCTACTTAGAAAGTGAGCCCCATTTGGTTCCTGATGTAATAATTATGGCATTTGTTAGGTGCTTACTATGTGCCAAGCACTGTTCTAAGTGAGGGGGTAGATACAAGGTAATCAGGTTTTCCGGCACGGAGCTCACAGTTTTCATGCCCATTTTACAGATGAGGTAGCTGAGGCACAGAGAAGTTAAGTGGATTGCCCAAGGTCATAGAGCAGACAAGTGGTGGAGCTGGGATTAAAACTGATGCCCTCTGACTCTCAAGCCCAGGCTCTTTCCAGTAAGCCATGCTACTTCTCAGCCAGTTTATCTACGGCAGTGTTTGGCACAGTCCTTAGCATATAATAGGTGCTTAACAAATACCAAAATTAGTAGTAGTAGTAGTAGTAGTAGTAGTAGTAGTAGTAGTAGTAGTAGTATGCCATTTTCTAGAGTTCCATCTTTCCTTGCATTTCCACCACCCACCCTCTCTCTGTTAATCTTGCATTGTGAGCCCCTTGAGGGCTAGGGATTCCAATTCACATCCACATATTTTTTCCTGGTGCTTAGGCTTGTGTTTTGCAAACAGTAGGAACTTAGTAATACTCTTACTTCTACTGCCTTAAAGATTTCAAGTGTGCTATTTTTTTTCTGCAAGGGTTTTTTTGGCAGAGATTCTATTTTTGCAAATATAAAATATTAACAGTTTGGAATAAATAATGCAATACCATTCACCTCCATCTTGCAGAGACTTTAAAAACTCACTAGCCCCGCAAAAACCTTTGCCTGAAAAACTTACAAAAAATCCGCTCCTCACCAATGTCACTTACATTAAACCAACTTCATTTCTTACTGATAGCAAAGTACCTAAGGTAAGAGAACCAAGTGTCTCACTGCAGCAACAGCATTTAGCATTCTCTTAGAACCCCACATTACCGTGAAACAAAAACAACTTCAGGGAGATTTTCTCTGAAATCTGCTACCGGATTCTTATTAGATTAATTTCTTTTAGCTGTGAGCAAGTGGGCCAAGACTTATTTTCATGAGATGCAGCATGGCTTAGTAGAAAGAGCCAGGGGACCTGGGTTCTAATCCCAGCTCTGACATTTGCTTGGTGTGTGACCTTGGGCAAGTCACTTAACTTTTTAGTGACTCCGATTCTTCATATGCAAAATGAGTATTCAAACTCCTCACCCTCGGCTTCAAGGCTCTCCATCACCTCACCCCCACCTACCTCACCTCCCTTCTCTCCTTCTACAGCCCAACCCTCACCCTCCGCTCCTCTGCCACTAATCTCCTCACTATGCCTCATTCTCGCCTGTCCCACTGTCGACCCTGGGCCCACGTCCTCCCCGTGGCCTGAAATGCCCTCCCTCCGCACATCCGCCAAGCTAGCTCTCTTCCTCCCTTCAAAGCCCTACTGAGAGCTCACCTCCTCCAGGAGGCCTTCCCAGACTGAGCCCACTCCTTCCTCTCCCCCTCCTTCCTCTCCCCCTCCTTCCTCTCCCCCTCCTTCCTCTCCCCCTCCTCCCCCTCCCCATCCCCCCCACCTTACCTCCTTCCCCTCCCCACAGCACCTGTATATATGTATATATGTTTATACGTATTTATTACTCTATTTTATTTGTACATATTTATTCTATTTATTTTATTTTGTTAATATGTTTTGTTTTGTTGTCTGTCTCCCCCTTATAGACTGTGAGCCTGCTGTTGGGTACGGACCGTTTCTATATGTTGCCAGCTTGTACTTCCCAAGCGCCAAGTACAGTGCTCTGCACACAGTAAGCGCTCAATAAATACGATTGATTGATTGATTGATTGATTGTATCTACCCGAGGGCTTAGTATAGTGCTTGGCACAGAGAAAATGCTTAAAAAATGCCACTGTTTGTAATAATTGTGGTATCTGTGGAATTTGTTAAGCACTTACTATGTACCAGACACTGTTCTAGGCACTGGGGTGGATACAAGCAAATTGGTTCAGTCACATTCCCTGTCCCACATGGGGTTCACAGTCTTAATCCCCATTTTACAGATGGGGCAACTGTTGCCCAAGGTCACAGAGCAGACAAGTGGTGAAGTCAGAATTAGAACCCAGCTCCTTCTGACTTCCAGGTTCTTCCTCTATCTGCTAGGCCACGCTACTTCTGTAGTGTTATGGAGAATGAAATAATGAAAAAAATTACTGTGATTTACAGTAATCCTTTTTGATAGCTTTTAATTAATTCATTCATTCAATTTTATGTATTAAGCACTTACTGTGTGCAGAGCACTGTACTAAGTGCTTGGGAAAGTACAATACAACTATAAACAGACACTCTCACTGCCCACAATGAGCTTACAGTCTAGAATGAATGAATGAAGGCATTCCACCTTTAATAAATGGGTTGTCACCTAATGGCAACCCAAATTCAATCTGTAGAAACTGGCAATGATTATATATCCCATTTGTTGCAACTTTGCTTTGTGCTAAGCACTACGCAAGCAGCAGGGAAGAGACACGAGGACAATTATTGAAAAGGTACCAGGATGATTATTTAGGCACTATTACTAGTCCACAGGAAGCTTAGAGTCTACAACAATGGACGGAAAAGTGCTATTCTAACATACGAGGAGGGAAAACCACGAAAAATATAGGAAAGCCCATGGATTAACAACAGCAGTCACAAAAACAACAGTACGAGACATGGTGAATTTCTATTAAAATATGTTTTTGGGGGCCCCGGGCCGCTCTGGCTTGGCTGTCCCTTAGTCCAGCTGTTACATAGTTCTAAAAGTAGGGCAGACATGCTGCAGTGGCAGTCCTGCCTTCCTGTCCTGTGGGAGCAAAGACTAACAAAACAGAGGATGTTTTGACCATATGCATTTCAATCTTTACCAGAAGAAAACAACTAGCCTCCGTATTTTGAATAACTGGAGTATGCCCTAGTATTGCTCTTTGGCCAAATGATTCTCAGGCTAAAGAGACAATACAGTAATGCCGCTGAAAATGCAGACGTCATAGATCAAGTTGGTATTTCTTTTCGGTTTGTTTAATAATAAAACTCAAAAGGGGTTTTGACAGCTACTGCTTCCCACAGAGACATAGATAGTTTGGTTGAGGAAAATGTAGTAAATAAACATGAGTAAAAGCTAACAGTGTAAATGAAGGTGACAAATTATGGCAAGTTGAAATGTGATAGTAGAGCTTAATGGTTACTTGGATTGACTCTAATATGATATTAAATTTCTGATCCTTGACTAGTGGCATTTTGATATAGACTGTCTTAATTAATCAATTGGTAATTGCAGCTGTGATTAGCAGTTGTAATCATGAATAATAACTAGTATTGATTGATTCCCCAATAATTCAGGGACATTACACTGTAAGGAGAGTCTCGTGTTAAGTAGGATATAGGAAGCTCGATTAACCAAAGCAATAATAAAAAAAAACCACTTTACTCTCATTATGAAGCTGTCCCTGAGGGAAAAGATTTGTGATGGTGAAAACATGGATGGATTCACTGTGGGGAGAAGACAACATTACATCAGCGATTATTTCAATAAAAGTGACTTTGCAAGGAGATGTAGTGTATTTTTTATAATGATTAATCTACTTCAAGCTTATATTCATTATACCCCCTACCAGCTGAGCCTGCTTTCACTGTTGCAGTGCATTCACTTTAGGCCAGTCCATCCACGACCATTTTAGCCTTTTGGGAAAAAAATCCCTCTGCTTTTTCAAATGCCATCTGGAAAATGGCTCATTAAGTTCCCCAGCAGTGAACCATGAACTGAAGGTCAAAGGGAATGAAGTAGTTTAGTACTAACATCCTGAATTAAAAACGGTGGTAAACAATTTTCTAAAATACTTCATTAACTTGGGGCCATATGAATGTGGAATTGTGCTTGGTTAACAATAGTACTGTATTATCCATGTGTGTTCAGAACTTCTGCCCCAAGAGGGTAGCCCATTACATTCACATGATGCTTCTTCCCTACACTGAATTTGTGCTGGCAGAAGACTAGGCCATGTTTTCCTGACTCCAGGTATCAAAATGAGTGCAGTAATCCGAGTTAACTCTAAAAAAAAAAAGTCCCCTCAGACACTACACAGTGGGGGAAATACATCAGGTGAGCAAGGTGAAGAGCCCTCCTTCACGATGAGTATAAAACATTCAGCTTGCTTTTTAAAACATTTTTGTTTCTCTTGTATACACACTTGTCTAGCTTTTTCTGCCTTTACAAAGAGTTGTACTTACTGAAGTTCATGCAGGTAAAGTGAGAATCTTCCAAGAAACCTAGTTCCTGAAATGTGTGTCCTAAATTGTTGATCCTTTAGATGGGAAGCTCTGCACACAATTTATTAATTGTATTTGTTAAGCCCTCACTATGTGCCAGGAACTGAATAAAGCACTGGGATAGATAAAAGTTAGTCATGTTGAACCTAGTCCATGGGGCTCACAGTCTAAATCCCCGTTTTACAAATGAGATAACTGAGGTACAGAGAAGTTAAGTGACTTGCCCAAGGTCACACAGCAGACAAATGGCAGAGCCGGCATTAGAACCGAGGTCCTCTGACTCCCAGCCCCGTGCTTTAACCCCTAGGCCCTGCTGCTGTTGAAGCCAAAGTTCCCAGGACAGGCTTTAAGGTGGTTCAAGGAGATATGGAATTTTGCCCAGGGAAGATCCTGGTCAAACAAGGATATTTTCCAAATAAAAAGCTTGTGAAAGCATGTTATTGCCTCACATAGACCCAGCCAATGAATTAAATATTTTTAACCTCCAGAAAGATTCAGAATTCATTCACTGGCACATGATTACACTTTTTTTCATAATCCGCTGCTGAATTCTTGTCTTGCTAATCCTATGCTGTTTCCCAAATGATTATGGAACTCTGACTTAATATTGCTTTGGATAAAAAATAATTATTATAATTCTCTTGAACAAGAGTACTTTCAAAGAGCAACATATTTTCCTTTTGGGAAAAAAAAAAACAAACTCCATAGATCTATGAAAATGACTTAAATTTATTGCAGATAAAAAATGAATATGAGACTTCTCTGTATTCCAGGACGTACCAGGGTAAAAAAGAAAGGTATCGTCTGATTTAGGCATAGTTTACTCATTTGGAGATAAGGAGATGAGGTTGGAGTGAGTAGTGTATTCAAATTCACATGGCGTAGTGGATAGAGCATGGGACTGGGAGTGAGAAGGTCATTGGTTCTACTCCCAGCTCTGCAGTGTGTCTGCTATGTGACCTTGGGTAAGTCACTTCACTTCTCTGTGCCTCAGTTCCTTCATCTGTAAAGTGGCGATTAAGATTGTGAGCCCCATGTGGGACAGTGACTTTGTCCTCACTGTCCAACTTGATGTACTCATGTCCATTCCAGTGCTTAGTACAGTGCTTGGCATGCAGTAAGCACCCAACAAATACCATATTCATTATTATCATTATTATTATTATTATTATTATTATTATTATTTTTATTATATCTATGTTCCCAATTCATGGTGGAGCAGATTTTAAACTGCATTTGGGTGTCTTGGAGCTGAAGAGGCCCAGTTAAATCTACTGCCCTCATTGTGGAACAAGTGATGAGAAAAATAACAACATCTAAAGTCCAAAGGTCTCTAGTATCCTTTCATCCCTTTACAAAGACAAAGAGCACATTTTCACTAGTGCTAATCCCTTCCTAAAAAGCTTGGCAATTTTCTCTGGGGCATAGAAGAGAAGCCTACACACCTGAGTTCTTCTCCCTTAGCACTGAGGTTCTCACCCCATTCCCACAGCATTCATTAAGTTCTTGTCTTTATAGTTGGTTGATTACCCTATCTTTTATTCATTTCAGGTAGTGCCTCTGTCCCCAACTGGATCGTAAGCTCCTTGAGGATTGTGTCTCGTCTTGTCTTATGCTGTTGAGTCATCTCTGAACCATAGTGACTCCATGCATACATCCTCCAGAACGTCCCACCTCCATCTACAATCGTTCTGGCAGTGTATCCATAGAGTTTTCTTGGTAAAAATATGGAAGTGGTTTACCATTGCCTTCTTCCACACATCCAGTTTGAGTCTTCACTCTTGACTCTCTCCCTTGCCTCTGCTGCCCAGCACGGGCAAGTTTTGACTTGTAACTGATTGCCTCCCACTCACTAGCCACAGCCCAAGCTAGGAGTGGTGTGCCCCTGCTTAACCTTCCCTCCCATAGCCAAGACTGGTAGAGTACTGGAAACTTTCCAGGTGCGGTCCTGAGAGTGGAAGGATTGTGTCTACTTAACTCTATTGTGCTTTCCTAAGCACTAGGTCCAATGCTCTGCACAGAGGAAGCACTGAGTGAATACCACTGATTTGGGTTAATTGTGGGCGTACCTCAATGTACCATCCATGATACGGAGATTGTCAGAACCTGGTCAGGCAGAGCAATGGAGAGGGTGAGGCCATAGTCTGGGATCACTCACGGGTTACTCATGGTTTATTTCAGTTCTCATTTTGGCAATGGACAAAGAGACTTGGCCTTCACCCAAAGCTCTGGTAATGTAACTCCTGGAGTTACTCTTCCACCTGACACCCTGCGGGCCCTTCACTTGTGATGAGATGTTACAGACAGATGAGCAGTAGTAAATGAGAGAAAAAATTGGAAGGAAGCAGGCATTAGCAAATTGGTTGTAATTTCAGAAGGGTGTGCTCAGTCAATGAGCAATTTGTGTAATCAAGAAACAATTAAGGAATTAATAAACTCAGTAGAGCTGAAATTTACAAAACTTGCAACAACACAAGAGACTGCAAAATGGGGCACTCCTGAATGCCAAGGGGTAATTATAGAGGAAATTGAGGTTTGACAGTACATAAGGGTCTGTTTAAAGATACCACATTTGTACTTTTCAATCCTTCGAGCAACTGAAATATGACCATTCTCAGCCAATCTGTTGAGCGTACAGTCCAGGGTTTCTATTTAGATTTTTTTATTCCAGATGAAATGCTGTCTATTGGGTGGCCTTGTCAGGATTTGAATGATCTAGGATGATGAGACTGTGGTGTATTCTGGAAAGAGGAAAATAAATAGCTCATTTCTGAGGTCTTCCTACCTCCCAAGTTCTGGAAAAAACAAACAAACATTTCAAAGCCCACATTTTTTTCAGGGTCAGGGGCTGGGAAAATGCTGAGATCAATTGTGATCAGAAATCCAAATAGATTTCAGAGATTTTGAGATGGGGCATAGAAAGGTAAAAAGGAGTTAAGAACAAAAATGTTCTATTAAAAAGGCCCTTAGGAATCATCTCCCTTTATCTCATGGAACATCAGATTCATTTTAGCATCTTCTCTTGCCATTTCGTGTGGAAAAAAGAGAGGAAAAGACTTTTTTATTAAATGAATGCAGCAAAACAACAAAATGTGGCCAAATCCATAAATCCCTTTGCTTAGTGAAGCAATTTGTGCTTTCTGCAACAGGTGGAATCAATCACCACTCAGCTCGCTTTCATATGGTAATATCTGCAGAGTCTAAACTTCTCCCTTGGAGGCTTGGGAACAAAGTTATTGCATGAAATAGAGGGGATGAAAAATGGGAAAGAATGGTTTGATCTAAGATGGTACCCCTGCAACAAATCATTAGATGGTTACCCTGAGGTTGATGATGAACTGATCAGGCTGGGCTGGGAGGTATTGTGCTACTGGGACTTACTGTCTAGTCAGCAGGATCGCCACAAAAACCACATCACTTTGTGTCTCAGTAAGATGGAGGGTGGGTAGCCTGGCTTGCTTTCCTCCCCTGTCAGCTTTTTGTCCGTTTTAGGAGTCACTGTTCATGATGCAACTTGTGGGTTGATGAGGACTCTGAGCAATTGGAAGGATGCTTGGCTAGGTGGAGTTGCTGCTAGGGTATTGTGGTACTGTATTGAGGTATTGTGCTACTGGGACCTACTGTCTAGTCAGCAGGATCGCCACAAAAACCACATCACTTTGTGTCTCAGTAAGATGGAGGGTGGGGAGCCTGGCTTGCTTTCCTCCCCTGTCAGCTTTTTGTCCGTTTTAGGAGTCACTGTTCATGATGCAACTTGTGGGTTGATGAGGGCTCTGAGCAATGGGAAGGATGCTTGCCTAGGTGGAGTTGCTGCTAGGGTATTGTGGTACTGTATTGAGGTATTGCGCTACTGGGACCTACTGTCTAGTCAGCAGGATCACCACAAAAACCACATCACTTTGTGTCTCAGTAAGACGGAGGGTGGGGAGCCCAGCTTGCTTTCCTCCCCTGTCAGCTTTTTGTCCATTTTAGGAGTCACTGTTCATGATGCATCTTGTGGGTTGATGAGGACTCTGAGCAATGGGAAGGATGCTTGCCTAGGTGGAGTTGCTGCTAGGGAAGACAGTCCACACCAAAGTCCCCCAGCAAACTAGCTTTCAATTGAGTGCTAGAAAGTTTGCATGAAGGGATGCTCGCACGTTGCAACCCCTGATTGGTTCCCACGTACGGGATCTGATTGCTGGGGGGAAGAAAATATCTTCTTTGTAGCTCACTCCTGTGGTGGACAGGGGACAGCAGCTGCCCTAGGGACTCCCTGGAGTGGCCCCATAGTTCAGACTTGGCGAGGCCAAAGCCCTGGAGACTTAGTTTCTGGAACGAAATGCTGACTGAGAAGGGTTGAGGGCCAGGGGCCAGGTCCTGGTGGGAGTGGATGCAAGTGTCCATTGGAGCTCAGTGAAAAGAGCATGAACTTGGGAGTCAGAGGTCATGGGTTCTAATCCTGGCTCTGGCACTTGTCAGCTGTGGGACTTTGGGCAAGTCACTTCACTTCTCTGTGCCTCAGATCCCTCATCTGTAAAATGGGGATGAAGACTGTGAGCTCCACATGGGACAACCTTGATTACTTTGTATCCCCCCCCCAGCACTTTGAACAGTTCTTGGCCCATAGTAAGTGCTTAACAAATGCCATCATTATTATTATTAACACGGACAAAGGTCTCCAGTGCAGCCAGTGAATAAACATATGTGTGTGCATGTGTATGTCGGGGAGACAAGGATATTTTCACTCAGGGCTTTTGACTTTCTCCCTTTATTCATCCCCCTCTCCCAGCCCCACAGCACTTATGTACATATCTGTAATTTATTTATTTATTAATTAATATTAATGTCTGCCTCCCCTCCTAGACTGTAAGCTCACTGTGGGCAGGGAATGTGTCTGTTTATTGTTATATTGTACTCTTCGTGCACAGTAAGCGCACAATAGATACCGTTGATTGATTGAGAGCTTTTCAGTTTTAATTCACTGAAATTTTATTAAGATCCATAGGACAGAAGTTAAAAGAGTGCAGCATGCCTCTAAGTTCCTGCCTGGCTCCCCCTCCCCCAGCTAACTCCCTAAATCACAGGCCCGAACAGCTGACGCTGCCAATGCCTGGCTCCTCCTAGCCAAGTGATTCCATAAACCATAAAGCAGAAGGGTTGCTCAGAGTTTGGAGTAGTTTTCACGGGAGAGAAAGGGTCAGAAACCCAAGAAGCCACAATTAGTCTTCCCTCACCCCACTGCCCCGACAAAACTCTTTTAGAATCTTCACAGAGACTGCTTGGAGAAGGAATGGCCAATAAAATAACGTGGCATGTAATCTGATTATTTTGGAGGAGGTGGACCTATAGCAGGATCGCTTCCCATAAAGATGGCATTACTTCGTGGACCCCCCTCCAAAGGGATATTGGATAAAACAGAAATGAATGAAACATTCAGTTGATCAATGGCAAATATTGAGTGCTTAATGGATGCAGAGCACTGTACTAGGAGCTTGGGAGACTACAATGCATCAGAGTTGGTAGAAAGCCACTTAACTTCTCTGTGCCTCAGATACCTCATCTGTAAAATGGGGATTAAAACTGTGAGCCTCATGTGGGACAAACTGATTATCTTGTATCTGCCCCAGTGCTTAGAACTTAACAAATACCATTATTATTATTATTGTTATTATTAATTCCTGCCCATAAGGAGCTTACAGTCAAGAGGAATCAGCAGCCTTTTCCACTCATTCTTTACTTATCTTCAAAGTATAAGCTCCGTGTGCATGTCTTATTTATTAAGCCCTTATTATGTGCCAGGCACTGAACTAAGCACTGCCTAGATACAAGTTAATCATGTTGAACAGAGTCCATGTCCCACACGCGGCTCACAATCTTCGTCCCATTTTACAGATGAGGAAACTGAGGCAAAGAGAAGAGAAATGACTTGCCCGAGGTCACAGAGCAGACAGGTTACAGAGCTGGGATTAGAACCCAGGTCCTTCTGACTGCCAGGCCTGTGCTCTATCCACTAGGCCAAGCTGCTTCTCCTTGTGCGCAGGAAAGTGTCTGTATTTTTATTATCCTTCCCAAGCACTTAATACAGCACTTTACAGTCAGTAAACACTCAATAAACACCATTTCTAGTAGTCTACCAAACTCAAGTGCGTGGGTGAATCGATAACAGCAAAAATATATGAAAGCACAGGTTTAAAATGTGAGCTCAGATTGAGAAAAGAATGAGAAATTTGCCTTTTCATATATTGATTTTCAATTAATTTCCCCTTCTAGGGTCATTATTATTTGACATTTCTACATAATTTTTTATTTCACATGGTTTTTAGTCATTTCAATTCAGTATTTCTCCAAGCAACCAAGTGGATTACTTAAAATGCATTTCCCTGTTTTACTGAGGACAAAACTGAGGCGTAAAGAGGGTGAGAGATTTTTGTTTTTTGAGAATTAGAGCTGTAATGATAATAATAATAATGATGGCATTTGTTAAGCGCTTACTATGTGCAAAGCACTATTCTAAGCACTGGGGAGGATACAAGGTGATCAGGTTTTCCCACATGGGGCTCACAGTCTTAATCCCCATTTTACAGATGAAGTATCTGAAGCACAGAGAAGTTAAGTGACTTGCCCCAAGTCACACAGCTGACAATTGGTGGAGATGGGATTTGAACCCATGACCTCTGACTCTCAAGCCCGTGCTCTTTCCTCTGAGCCACATCAGCTCTGTTAGCACACTTGCCCCTCTCAGTTTCTCTTTCTCTCACATACCCAGTTTCTAGAACTTCTACTAGAGGAAATCCTGGTCTCCAGTTCACCATGATGGAAGATTTCCTGGATTAAGTGTTCTTTTGGATCCTGATCAATGTTAGAAGGGCCATTTAAAGGAACTCTCATTCCTTCAAGTCAGACAAATTTTATATGGACTGCACTTATTCAACACCATGAACAAATCTGAGCTCTAGCAACAACTAAACAAATTCTGCTGCCCTGAGAAATTCATTAGTATCGTCTGTTCAGTCACATATGGCGTAATTTTGGGAGATTAACAGAATTTGGCAACAAGCAGTCATCAAGCTGCATACCAGCTGTAATGGCATTCAGTGAAACCTAGAACCATCACCCAAACACATCAGCTTCTTCAGTAGTAACACCAGTGTCACTGGCAAACCTGCAATTAGCAACCCTAAGTCAATGCTAGTTGCAAGGAAATAGATGATACAGGACTCTCCGGCTCCTTTTGGGTGAATTGAAGATACACATACGTATTGTAGAATGGGGTGTCAATCAAGCAATGAAATTTTCAACTATACCTATCCAGATGATTAGTATATCACAATGAGTCGTACCCCCTTCAAAAATGAAGGATGGATGTAGGGAGTCATTTGTAAAATGACTAAAGTAACCATGACCCCACTCAAAGTGGGAAGAACAAGACTTAAAAAGTTCTGAAAGATATTCAAATGTGAGGTGCTACAGGAATACTTAGGGGTGTCATGGAAACTCATTTTATGGCATATCTTAAAGTTGCTATTTCGAACCCTAAAGAGCGTATATATTTATAAAAGCCTCTGGTGCTTCTTAATGATGTTATTCTGTTTTGTTAATAATTTCTTTGAGTTTATAGTGACTACCCTGCTGTTTATCGTTCTCCTACTTCAATTATGCAGTATTTTGAGCACCATCCCCAGGGGTGTGTTGAGGTTTATACACTGCTGTGCACTGTAGGCAGGAGAAGTGCCCGTGGTAGTGGCTTAACTCAAGCAGAGGTTCAGGAGAACAAGTGAAAAAGGAGAGCTTCTGAAGCCTTTATGAGCCTCTTGAGTTGGACAGTTCTAGAGAATTGTCTGGATTTTCCTTAGGCATGTTTTCTGGAATGCCATTATTATTATTATTATTATTATTATTATTATTATTATTACGGAGAACGTTCAGGACCTGGAAGAAATAAAAAGTTACTGCTGAGCTCGGCCACCAACACAGATTGGCCAGAGGTGACTCTCCCAACTCTGCCACTGACAGATCAGTAGATCCTTAAAATAAGGCTACTCACACACTCAGGGTGTTGTGCTGTGATGCTGCTTGCTCCCTTTCAATGTTTGAACGATCACTGCCCCTCATGCTATTTCCCCACGTAGAATGAGAGAAGTAGTGTGGCTCAGTGGAAAAAACACGGGCTTGGGAGTCGGCGTTCATGGGTTCAAGTCCCGGCTCTGCCATCTGTCAGCTGTGTGACCTTGGGCAAGCCACTTGACTTCTCTGTGCCTCAGTTACCTCATCTGTAAAATGGGGATTAAGAGTGTGAGCCCCACGTGGGACAACCTGATTACTTTGTATCCCCCTGTCGGTGCTTAGAATCAATCAATCAATCGTATTTATTAAGCACTTACTGTGTGCAGAGCACTGTACTAAGTGCTTGGGAAGTACAAGTTGGCAACATATAGAGATGGTCCCTACCCAACGGTGGGCTCACAGTCTAGAATAGTCTGTGCTTTGCAGACTAAGCACTTAACAAATACCATCATTAATTAATTCATTAATGAAGGGCTGGATTGTAAGCTCCTTGTGGGCTGGATCTATAGTGTACTCTCCCAAACACTTGGTACAATGTTCCGCACTCAGTCAGTGCCATTAAGTGATTGATTGATTGCGAATCCCATCCCTGCTCCATCTTCCAGTAACCACCAGCTGGGTGCTCTACAGCAGCAGCAATGCCCTGGGCTTCTTCTAATCCCATCTCTTAGAGATGTCCTTCAGATGAGCTCAGGCCTTCAGAGCCTGGGGCTCCACCATATGGCTTGGCATCCTGGGAACTTTCCCACCGAGTTGGGCAAAATTCCCCATTAGCTGCACATTTTATATTAGCAGGGTGCTGGGGGTATTTGAGAAGCTTGCAGTGGCTGGGCCCAAGAGCAGGTCTGAGATACTAACAGAAGGCAGCAAGTGCCCACAGTGACTTGCTTCCCAGGGGTCAGCTCGTTTCACCTGTTTAAGATGTTCTTGCCCTTTGCAACTCCAGGCTGAGAAAGTTTAAAAGACTAGAATCACCTGCCACTGCAGTAATTTGGTACAAAAAGAGGGAGGGCGGTTTGGGTTCACTGACTCAATCCATGGCTCCCGGGCTCAACCTGGGGAAGGCCTAGCTGAAGATGGAGCGGAACTACTGGACCAGCAGGTAATATACAGCTATTTGAATTTTCTTTTGTTTTCCTTCTCTTCCTCTTAATGTAGGGCTGTGAAGCAATGGTTTGTCCAAGACTGCTGAACTCCTTGTGTTGGCCCTATTGTTCAATGTGGTGAAGTTTATATGGGGAGAGGGAGTTTACAGGCTTCTGGAAATGGATCTATTGATATTTTATAGGTAAGAAGGGGCTACTTTGAAATTTAACCCCCTAAAAGTTGTTTCTTAGGGTTGTAATGACTTGTTTATAGTTCTTCCCCAGATATTTCATGCCAGTTAGGGAAAGGAAGGGAAGATGATATAAAAGAGGGAAATGAAGGTTGTAAGGATATCCCAGGAAATGTGGCCTAAGGTCACAGGGAATTAGCTTCTCCTTACATCTAAAATGATGATAGTATTTATAAGCACATTCTATGTACAAAGTACTTTACTGAATAGTGGGATAGATAATCGGATTATATGCATTCCCTTTCACATATGCAGCGTGGCTCAACAGAAAGAGCACGGGCTTGGGAGTCAGAAGTCATGGGTTCTAATCCTGGCTCTGCCACGTGTCAGCTGTGAGACTCTGGGCTAGTCACTTTACTTCTCTGTGCCTCAGTTACCTCATCTGTAAAATGGGTATTAAGACTGTGAGCCCTATGTGGGACAACCTGATTACCTTGTATCCCCTCCACCAGCACTTAAAACAGTGCTTGGCACATAATAAGTGCGTAACAAATGCCATCATTATTATTATTACCGTCTAAAAAAATTGAAGAGTTTCTAAAATGTAAGATCCATTAGTAAGGATATAGCCTAAATAGTTTCAACTCCTATAATTCATTCAATAGTATTCATTGAGCACAGAGCACTGTACTAAGCTCTTAGAAAGTACAATTCGGCAACAAAGACAGTCCCTACCCAACAAGGGGCTCACAGTCTAGAAGGGGGAGACAGACAACAAAACAAGTAGACAGGCATCAATTTATTATGTGCTTACCATACATACTAGTACATACTGCTATTAATGTACCTTAACCTTAATTTCACAGAAGGATCCAAGCAAACAACCAGCTCTCTGTAGGGATATTTGCATTTTTATATGAACAATTTATTTAATGATGTCACAGAGAAATGTTAACTAATTTCACTTTTAATTAGTTTCTGGGTGTTGAGGAATTAAGGGGTTATATTTAGAATGTACTTAATTAAAATGGATAAACCATATTTCATGTGCATAATATAGATAATCTTGGTAAGTTCCCCTCTTGGATATACCTCTGATTTAATTAATAGGAAGAGTTGCAGCATATTAAAAGAAAAGGCAAGAATTTCTTTCTTTATTGTGATCACAAACCACCCCAGTGATCTAGATGTTTTATATAAATGTAATTGTCAGCTGGGTGGCTTTGGGCAAGTCACTTAACTTCTCTGTGCCTCAGTTACCTCAGCTGTAAAATGGGGATTAAGACTGTGAACCCCCTGTGGGACAACCTGATCACCTTGTAACCTCCCCAGCACTTAGGACAGTGCTTTGCACATAGTAAGTGCTTAATAAATGCCATCATTATTATTATTATAGTTGATATAGTAGACAGGAAGTGTTTATTATTCAGCGCAATACGCCATACTGACATTTCTTATCATTTCAGCAAAGCTGTGCCAGAGGGTCTGTAAATAGTATTTGCCGCTGGCAACTTTACACATTCATAATATTCTTTGATGTCTGGTCTTTGCCCAGCTGACAGCCCTCAAGGCTATCTCTGTACTTCCAAAAAGTTGATAAACCTTTCTGGGTCTTACAGAAAAATCCAAACAAAGCAGAAGAATTGCATTCAATAATTACTGAATTCATTTTGCCACAAGAAGGGAAGGATAATTGGTTTGAAGGTTAAGGAAAAGAAGTTCAGAGGAGGAAAATATCTACTCGGTGGCCTTTTGGAGGATTTATGATTTTATGGTTTTTATCCCTTGGTGAGGGGAGACACCTTTTGAGAGGGAGGAGTCACACTTAGGAATACAGTGTAGTCCCCATTTCACTGATTTTTCTATTATTAATTCCAAGCCAGTGACAATATTTCCAAGAACTTAGCAGGAGTCGGAGAACTTCTGCTGAATGATATGACATAAATTTAAAAGTTTGTTATAGGGTTAACCGTTGACTGCTTTTACGAATGGATAACCAGCAATATGGGCTTTTTAAAAGATTTGCTTAAGATTGAAGCACCAATAAGGTTGAGAGATGTATTATGAACACTAGTGTCCGTGCCATTCAGGGAACCATGCTGTCTTCCTGTTTACACTATTGTAGTAATTCTTTCAATCAATTGCATTTATTGAGCGCTTACTGTGTGCAGAATACTGTATTAAGTGCTTGGAAAGTACAATTCAGCAACAGATAGAGACAATCGCTACCCAACAATGGGCTCACAGTCTAGAAGGGGAGATGGACAACAAATATACATGAGAAGCAGTGTGTCTAATGGGTAGAACACGGACCTGGGATTCAGAAGGTCCTGGGTTTTAATCCTAGTCTGCCACTTATCTACTGCTCAGAGAAGCAGCATGGCTCAGTGGAAAGAGCATGGGCTTTGGAGTCAGAGGTCATGGGTTCAAATCCAGACTCCACCACTTGTCAGCTGTGTGATTTTGGGCAAGTCACTTAACTTCTCTGTGCCTCAGTTCCCTCATCTGTAAAATGGGGATTAAGACTGTGAGCCCCACGTGGGACAACCTGATCACCTTGTATCCCCCAGTGCTTAGAACAGTGCTTTGCACATAGTAAATGCTTAACAAATACCATCATTATTATTATTATTACTGTGCGATATTGGAAAAGTCACTCAATTTCTCTCTGCCTCAGTTGCTTCCTGTAAAATGGAGATTAAGGCTATGAACCCCATGTTCATAGGACATGGACTGTAGCCAACCTGGTTAGCTTGTATCTGCCCTAGCACTTAGTGCAGTGCCTGTTGCATAGTAAATGCTTAAATACTATAAAAAGTACACATACAAGCCTCCAATTTCTTTAAGCAAAACCGTCATATTCTCAGACAATATCGGGGACATCAAAATATTATTATTGGTGCATTTATTAAAGGCTTACAAGTGTTCCATGGTGGAGTAGATAGATGTTTTCAAACTTGACACGATTCTTGCCCCACCTGGGGCTCACAATGTCTCTTTCCAGTTTTAGTGGCATGCCCAAAGTCACCCAGCAGGCCAAAAGCAGAACTAGGACCATAGCTCTGGTCTTTGGACTGCTAATCCTGTGCCTCTTCCATTAATAATAATAATAATGACACTTATTAAGTACTTACTATGTGCAAAGCACTGTTCTAAGCGCTGGGGAGGTTACAAGGTGATCAGATTGTCCCACGGGGGGCTCACAGTCTTAATCCCCATTTTACAGATGAGGTACCTGAGGCACAGAGAAGTGAAGTGACTTGTCCAAAGTCACCCAGCTGACAATTGGTGGAGCGGGGATTTGAACACATGACCTCTGACTCCAAAGCCCGTGCTCTTTCCACTGAGCCACACTTCTTCTCTATAGGCTGGACCCCTTCAAAAAATGAGAAAGTGGTTAGGGAAAATATTTCAAGAGGCTAGATCCTGTTGAATCCGCCAATTCATAGAGAAAGGAAATGATCCTGTTAAGGGACTGGTAATCAGGCTACTTTTATCTCACCTTTGGTGGATCTCAAAGAAACAGAATGACTTATTGGAAAGGACGTGGGCCTGGGCATCACCATCATCATCAATTGTATTTATTGAGTGCTTACTGTGTGCAGAGCACTGTACTAAGCGCTTGGGAAGTACAAATGGCAACATATAGAGACAGTCCCTACCCAACAGTGGGCTCACAGCATCAGAGGACAATACAGCAATTACAATACAGCAATACATAGGGAGAAATCCCTGCCCACAACGGGATGCCAATATTCCTTCATGGTGTACTAGGCTATATCATACTTCACTGTAGCTCCAGAAAATAAAATTTGTCCCCTATTGACATGTACATACTCTCCCAAGCACTTTGTACAGCACTCTGCACACAGTAAGAACTCAGTAAGTTTGCTTGAAAGCAGCCCTGAGGCATCAAAAGGAGTGCCACGGAGTGGTCTATGGAAAATGGAACATGATGTTGGAACTGGTGTCCAGTACTATGATACAATCAATTGAAAAATGTCCCTAATTTCTTTAGTAGAAGTAACCATAGCATTTATTGGCGTGGTGCAATGTTTCAGGAATTTTGGGAAGTACAGAATAAAGAAGTGACGCATTCCCTGGCCACAAGTATACCCGGTATCATTAATTTAAGTTTTGTGTATTCAGCTATTGACTTTTTTTTAATTTGTAAAAAAAAAAGTCAAAATGCAGTGACTAAAAAGCTCGTGGTGTTTCTGTAGGAGGTGATGAATTTGCACTTTAAGGCCTCTGTCTAAAAGTTATTTGGGGAACTTTTCTGAAGTTCATTCACCTCGGGAAGAATATTTTATTTTGTGTTTGCACCTAAATTCTTAGTCAAGTAAGCACCTTGCAGGCAGGTAATGTGTCTACCAACTCTGTTATATTGTACTCTTCCAAGTGCTTATTTGGTGTTTTGCACACAGTAAGAGTTCAATAAATATGATTGATTAAAGGTGATTGTAAGCATTAACTTTAACTTATTAATTTGCTTGATTTCCCAATAAATACAGTGTTGCAGATGCAATCCTTCAGTTTTGGAAACATTTTTTAAAATCGCTCAAATTGGCTGGTTGCCTAGCAACTCTCTCTTTAAAGAGAAATGCCTTCGGTAGCTGGGAAATAAGTATTTTCAACCCCTTGAAAACTAACAGCGAAAACATTGTTCTGCTATTCTTCCTCCCCAATGAATATTAAGCCTCTTTTTCTTGTAAGGAAAGAACAAATCATGCACAATATTTTTCATTTCTCAACTCCATGTTAGTGGCAATAGCAGATCTTAAAAGTGTCTTTAGGGGCAGTCTTGATGCTTGTTTTTCTCTCTGAGAAAAACTGTATTAGACAAAAAATATGCCCCTGAGATTTAATTATCTTTCCATATTATTTTTCACTACAAAGACACTTATTCTTTTATTATGTTGCTCTGCTGGAGGAAAAAAACTTTGGTGGATGCATCTTTTTCCTAATGTTAAAGGCATAGTGAGTTCAAAGATGATGAATTCTTTTTTTATTTCCCTTTGGGACAAAAGGTTGCTAGGTTGAAAAGTTTCAAAGGATGTGGACTCAGAAAGGACAGAGGCATGGAACTGGAATATCTACTTTTCTTAATTTATATTGATCTGAAAAAGCTGGGAAATATGTAAATGGGACACAGCGTGAGAAGCTTAACTTTTTTTCTTATATTGATTAATAACTATCTTTAGTAATGGTTTCCTTATTAGTATTCATACAACAGGCCTTCAGTAAAGCCCAACACAAGTAAGCATCCCAGGACATTGGTTATTTTGTTCTGAAAATCAATCAATCAGTGGTATTGAGTACTTACTTTGTGCAGAGCACTGTATAAGTGCTAGGGAGAGTACAGTACAACAGAATTAGCAGTTATATTCCCTACCTATAATGAGCTTACAGTCTAGAGGCAGGTAGCAACACTATCCAACAATACCTATTTAGAAATGCACTGGGAAGCAGTGTGGCCTAATGGAAAGAGCCTCATCCTAAAAGACAGAAGGCCTGGATTTCCATTCGATCTCTACCACTTGCCTGCTGTGTGACCTTGGACAAGTAACAACTTCTCTAGGATTTAAACCTTCTCATCTCTAAAATGGGAATTAAATACTTTTTCTCCCTCCTACTCAGATTGTGAGCTCCATGTGTGACAGGTACTGTGCCCATACTGATAACCTTGCATCTTCCCCAGCGCTTAGCACAGTGTTTGTCATATGGAGTTGACATCACAGCCCTGAGCATAATTAGAGTGCCTGATACTGGATAATAGTGGTAAACATTAATAACTGTGGCATTTGTTAAGAATTTACCACATGCCAGCACTTTACTAAGTGCTGGGGTCCATATAAGTTTTTCAGGAATGACACAGTCCCTACCCCAACTAGGGTTCCCTTTCTAGGTATGAGGGAGAACAGGTGTTAAATCCCCATTTTACAGTTGAGGAACCTGGGGCACAGAGGAGTTAAGTAACTTGCCCAGGGTCACACAGGAGGTAAGTGGCAGAGCTGGGATTAGAACCCAAATCCTCTGACTCCTAGGCTTGGGTTCTTACCTCTGGGTTCCTATTAGCAGTTTGCAGACCTAGGCCTTTTAACTAGAGAATGATTTGTTCTTGGTCTTCCACACTTATTCAAAGGCATTAATGATCTGTACATCACCCGGTGCTTAATCCTAACTCTTAAATAGAAGCACTATGCCAATACCTGCACATAGACTAGTATGATGGACTCATTCATTCATTTAATTAGTCTGTGAGCCTACTTTTAGTCTGTGAGCCCACTGTTGGGTAGGGACCGTCTCTATATGTTGCCAATTTGTACTTCCCAAGCTCTTAGTACAGTGCTCTGCACATAGTAAGCGCTCAATAAATACTATTGATGATGATGATTTAATTGTATTTATTGAGTGCTTAATGTGTGCAAAGCACGGTACTAAGCACTTGGGAGAGTACAACACAACAACAGACACATTCCCTTGCCCACAAAGAGCTCACACACTAGAGACTCCAATGAGGGTAAAAAGATTATTATATAAAGATCTACATTGATCTCAACACAATGATGCTAAGGTTATCAGGTTGGGAAGCTTCAATACATGTATAATAATAATGACAATAAATGTGATATTTAAGTGCTTAATATGTGCCTAACACTATATTAAATGTGGATAATTAGTTTGGACAGTCCCTTCTTAGCTCCTGCTTAGCTAAGCAACCTGCTTAGCTGGGTGCTCACAGTCTAAGTAGGAGGGATAATGGGCATTGAATCCCCATTTTACAGATGAGAAAACTGAAACACAGAGAAGTTGAGTGACTTGCCAAAGATCAGCGTGGCTCAGTGGAAAGAGCCTGGGCTTTGGAGTCAGTGGTCATGGGTTCAAATTCTGACTCCACCAATTGTTAGCTGTGTGACTTTCGCCAAGTCACTTCACTTCTCTGGGCCTCAGTTACCTCATCTGTAAAATGGGGATTGACTGTGAGCACACCCCCTCCCCCCCACCGTGGGAAAACCAGATCACTTTGTATCTCTCCCAGCGCTTAGAACAGTGCTTTGCACATAGTAAGCGCTTAATAAATGCCATTATTATTATTATTATTATCACACAGCATCTAAGTGGCAGAGATGGGATTTGAATTTAGGGTCTCTGACTCCCAGGTTTGTGCTCTTTCCCCTAGTCCATGCTTATTTTCTAGGAAGAAATATTGAATCTTGGAGAGGAAATAAAGGCATTGGGCCACATGGGAAGCAATAGTATTTCTTCAGCATCTGTTGGGTGCAGAGCTTGGTACTAAATACCAGGTTAAAAGACAGTCTTTCATTTTCCTGGGTAGAGAAAGCATCTTGGAAGCACCCGGGGGCTAAGCAGTGACTATATCATTGTACACAGTGAGACCAGAAAGATGTTCATATTTCTGTAGCTAAACGTGATGATCAATGCTGTAATGATTGCTTCTTGATCTTTCCAAAATTACATGAATGATAAAAACAATATACCACAAAATGGCATCCAAACCATCCAGAAAGCTTAATGTCAGACTCTGAGAGTAAAGATATCTGCAAGAAGCTTTGCTATAGTACTGAATCAGCCACACTGGCATAGGAAATCCCATCTGTTTCTCCCAAGGCCATGAGGAAATGTTTCTTCTTTGAAATGCTTTCAGGCTGCAGTTAAGACTATTAGCAAACTACAACTGGACTGGTTTGATGAGAACCAGTCTCTGAGCTCCACTAGCTACTTCACACAAAGTCAGGATGCATTGTCCAAACCACTGATGCTGAGGTGCATACCTAACAGAACTGACAAGATAGCATATTAAATGAGTTAATTTCCACATGCAGTAAATAAAGAAGAATCAAGGTTACAGAGACCAAAGCTAAATAAAGGACTCCTCAGCATTCCTAAATAGTCTGTATATTACTTATATGCCCTAGCTAACAGGGGTAAGGGGCTCCATCCATATCACAGAGAAGGCAGTAGACCTGACCTTGGGTTTGAATGTTATGCTGCTGCCTCCAACTTTAAATTGTCTCCACTGCAGTTAGGAAGAAGGGTGAAGTCCCAAGATTTGATGGCCTGCTTCCAAGATCTATAAGCAAGGGAG
Source organism: Tachyglossus aculeatus (assembly GCF_015852505.1). Lineage (NCBI taxonomy): Eukaryota > Metazoa > Chordata > Mammalia > Monotremata > Tachyglossidae > Tachyglossus > Tachyglossus aculeatus. Next base: position 24,878,788 of record NC_052087.1, on the reverse strand, counting down.
AATGCCTGCTCGGACTCATCTTCAACATACAGAATGCTGAGGAAATGTTCAGTCAGTCAGTCAATCATATTTACTGAGTGTTTTCTGTGTGCAGAGCACTGTACTAGGTACTTGGGAGAGTACGGTATGACAGAGTTGGTAGACACATTCCCTGCCCACAATGAGCTCACAGATTAGAGGGGAAGACAGACATCAGTATAAGTGAATACATTACAGATATGCATATAAGTGGTCTGGGGCTGAGGGAGGAGTGAATAAAGGGAGCAAATCAGAGTGGCAAAGAAGGGAGTGGGAAAAGAGGAAATGAAGGCTTAATCAGGGAAGGCCTCTTAGAAATGTGCCTTCAATAAAGCTTTGAAAGTGATGAGAGTAATTGTCTGTGACGTGAAGAGGGAGGGCATTCTAGGCCAATCAATCAATCAATCAATCAGAAGAAGGATGTGTGTGGAAGGTCTGCAGTGAGATAGGGTGGAGGTACAGTGAATAGGTTTTGGCATTAGAGTGAAGTGTGTGGGCTGGGTTACAATAGGAGAGCAGTGAGGTAAGGTAGAGGGGGCAGGGTGATTAAGTGCTTTGAAACAGTTTCTGTTTGATGCGTAGGTGGATGGGCAACCACTGGAAGTTATTGAAGAGTGGGGAAATGAGAACCAAATGTTTTTGTAGAAAAATGATCTGAGCAGCAGAGTGCAGTATGGACTGGGGTGGGGGGAGACAGAAGGTAGGGAGGTCAACCAAGAGACTCATAATAGTAATCGCGGTGGGATAGGATAAGTACTTGGATTAATGTGGTAACATGATTTCGTAATAAACTTATTAACATCTTTAAGAGAAAAGGGGACAAGACTGTGGCAATTATTTGGGGATCTCCTCACTTTCCAATCCCGGCAAGATCATAGCCAAAATCTACCTGGATCATTTACTGAAGCTCATTAACCATATGCTTCCAGAACTGTAATATACTTAGATCACATCAGGGTACAGGAGGAATGATTCTTGCTACAGGAGTAATACAGGGAACATCAAGATCTCTACACAATGTCATCGAGCTTACAAAGTCACTTTGTAGGTATACTGTAAACTCCTTGAGACAGGGATCATGTCAACCATGTCTATTTTATTGTACCTTTCCAAGTGCTTAGAACAGTGCTCTGCCCCCAACATGCATTCAATAAATACCACTGATTCATTTATTTGATAACATCAGCTGTCCTGGACTCTTTGCCTATCTAAGAAGTTTATATTATTCTACGGTTATTCCACAATGATAGAGTTGTTGAAAATTTTCAATTTTTTTTCCAAATTTGAATGAATCTTGTCTGTTTTCCCACTAATTAAATAAAATAGTATCATATGTTAGGTTTAGACTGTAAGCTCATTGTGGGGAGGGAATGTGTCTGTTATATTGTTGTACTCTCCCAAGCACTTAGCACAGTGCTATGCACACAATAAGTGCTCAATAAATACAATTGGTTGCCTGACAGATCATTCCTTATTCATTCAATCATATTTATTGAGCACTTACTGTGTGCGGAGCACTGTACTAAGCACTTGGAAAGTACAAATCAGCGTCAGAGAAGGTGCCTACCCAACAACGGGCTCACAGTCTACAAAGGGGAGACAGAAAATAAAACAGACAGATGACAATACCATCAGAATAAATAGAATTATAGCTGTATACACATTTTTAATAAAATAGAATAATAAATATCTACAAATATACACAAGTGCTATGGGGAAGGGGGTAGGGCAGAGGAAGAGGGGGGGCAATGGGGAGGAGATGAAAAGGGGGGCTCAGTCTGGGAAGTCCTCCTGGAGGAGGTGAGCTCTTAGTAGAGCTTTGAAGGAAGAGAGCTAGTTTGGCCATTGTGTGGAGGGAGGGCACTCCAGGCCAGAGGTAGGACGTGGGCCAGGGATTGATGGTGAGACAGGCAAGAAGGAGGCATGGTGAGGAGGTGAGCGGCAGAGGAGTGGAGTGTGCGGGCTGGGCTAAAAACACATAATTTATGGTGAGGTCTCTGTGTCCAGCATCCTTTTCCCAGTTAGTCATGAGCTCTACTTCTTCATGTCTCCCATCAGTCGTGACATCATTCCTAAGAGTAGTAATTTCAAAGTTTTCTTCATGAAATCTGGCAGTAATGGTACCATGATTTTCTCCTTTGTGATTGATCATCCGAACACCAGCAGACTTGAACATCATCTTCATTTGATCAGGGGTCGCAGTAGTGGCAAAGTCCACATCATATGGCGGCATTCCCCTAAACAAATCCCATACAGCTCCTCCGGCTATTCTTATTTCATGATTTCCTTTAACAAATATGCCTGCCACACTCATCAGTCCTTGGGTGAACAGTACCTGGAACTCTGGTGATTGCAGTTGCATTGTAAATAGACAGCACTTTGAAAGCTTTGCCCTAGAGAAGCATGAGTGGAACACCACTCTGTGTCCCCAGAACAGGTACCTCCTCCTTCCTAAGGCTGGCCTGAACTATCTCCGTCCCCCTCTTCCACCAACCCCACCGCCTAAGCCTTCCTGCAGAGAAAAGAGAAAAGCAAAGCAGGCTCGTCCCACAGCCTCTCCTCACCGAGTCAGCATATGCTATATAGCCATGCTTCAGGACCCTTTAAAGAATCTTAAAATTTGGCATAGAATATGATTCAGGTCCTCTGGGAAACTGTTTGAAATCAACAAGCTAAGTCTATAATTGAATGCCCTTGAATTAATCATACAGGAACTCCTACACATTGATGACTTTGCTTCAATAGCACTGACACACAAAGACCTACAGATGAACAGCTTTTTAGAATTAGCAAAACTCTTTGCCCTGATAATTGGTCTGAGGATCAAGGTTATGTACCAGCTAGCACTTGAAAAGCCCGGCCCACAAACAAAGATCTCCATTAGTGACCTAGAGTTAAATGCCATGACTGAATTCTGCTATCAAGGCAGCCCACCATCCAATGAGGGAGAGGTAGATGAAGAAGTAGAAATTGCAAGCCCTTTAGAGACCAATAAAGTACAGCACCATTTTGAAATCAGACCTCAAACCAAATTGAAGATCTACTGAGGAGTTTAGGGTTTGATTGCTATCAAACCTAGACTTAGGGCAGACTCACATCTGACTTGTTCAGTAGTGAGTCACATCCCGCCTTCTCTGGGTGCAATGTTTGGAGAATAATGACAATTGGATACCCAGATAGTTGCTGAACAGTGAACTGAAATGTTTGGGAGAAAAAGGAGGGTAGAAGATATATTTTAAAAATATAGTGAAGTGGAGCTCATGATATGGAGTTTTGGAATCCAGAAAGCAATAACAGGAATCAATTAGACTGACATGCTCTTTCAGAGGGTTCAAGGAGCTCAAGTCAGCAAGTGCAGAAAAAGACTGTCTTTGATGGAGTCTCTGACTGAGAATAATGGATGAACCTTGGTCCCGGGACTTTAGGATGAATAACCCAAGTGAAGGAATTGGCAGCTGTTATTGTTCTTTGTGCAACACCATTCCCACTTTCTTGTCCCCTTTTTTGGGGGGATCACATCTACCAAATCTATTGTATTGTACTTTCTCAAGCATTTAATACAGTGCTCTGCATACAGGAAAATAGCTTTAATTGATTGACTGTTCATGCTATTCAAGTTCCTGCAGGGGCTGGAGTGCCACAAATTCATTCATTTATTCAATTGTATTTATTGAGCGCTTACTGGGTGCCGAGCACTGTACTAAGCACTTGGGAAGTACAAGTTGGCGACATAAAGATGGTCCCTACCCAACAATGGGCTCACAGTCTAGAAGGGGGAGACAGACAACAAAACAAAACATGTGGACAGGTGTCAAGTCATCAGAATAAATAGAATTAAAGCAAATGCACATCATTAACAAAATAAATAGAATAGTAAATATGTACAAGTAAAATAAGTAGAGTAATAGATCTGTACAAACATATATACAGGTGCTGTGGGGAGGGGAAGGAGGCAGGGTCGGGGGGTGGGGAGGAGGAGAGGAAAAAGGGGGCTCAGGCTGGGAGGCCTCTTGAAGGAGGTGAGCTCTCAGTAGGGCTTTGAAGGGAGGAAGAGAACTAGCTTGGTGGATGTGTGGAGGGAGAGCATTCCAGGCTAGGGGGAGGACGTGGGCTGGGGGTCGATGGCGGGACAGGCAAGAACGAGGTACAGTGAGGAGGTTAGCAGCAGAGGAGTGGTGGGAGCGGACTGGGCTGTAGAAGGAGAGAAGGGGGGTGAGGTAGGAGGGGGCAAGGTGATGGAGAACCTTGAACAAATGAGTAGAGGGGCAGGAATGCAGCATATTACAAAGTTCATGCGAATGTTTTTGGGTTTTTTTACATGCAAGACCCGTTTATGGCCAGTGTGATTGCAGCAAAGTGCTGATGCATTGATAGAGCACCGTGACTCAATGGGCGCTGGCTTTGGTGGCAGCTGCAGTCTCCAACACCCTTAATAGTTTGATACTTTTCCTGGGTCTCTCCAACTCGCTGAATGATATATGTGGTTCATCTATCCGAAGGCTTTGCCATGGATGCAGACACTTCCCTACCCTCAGTACCGGGTTTAGGCTCTGGTCTGAGTCCCAGATCTGTGCTCTCTCCACTAGACCCACAGCAAACTGAAAGAAAAATCTCAGCATGTGCCCTGAATGAAAGATATTTTGTAGAATTTAATTCCTTATGGGCAGGAATTGTGTCTACCAATTCTATCATATTGTACTTTCCCAAACTTCACACAGTGCTCTGAAAAGAGTAAGCCCTCAATAAGTACCATTAATTGGTTTGTTGGTAGGCCACATGTTGGTTTTATGAGCCACCTAACACACAGGTAGAAAATCACTACAAGTAGCCTCAGCGTCATGCCAAAATGACAGTTTGTGTATATAATAATTCTGGTATTTGTTAAGTGCTTATTATTTGTCATGCACTCTACTAAGCGCGGGGGTGGATACAAGCAAGTCTGGTCGGACACAGTCCCTGTCCCATGTGGCGTTCACAGTTTCAATCCCCATTTTATAGATGAGGTAACTGAGGCACAGAGAAGTGAAATGACTTGCCCAAGGTCACATAGCAGACAAGTGGCAGAGCCAGGATTAGAGTCCATAACCTTCTGACTCCCAAACCCGTGTTCTATCCACTATGCCATATATGCACTCAAAGATGCGTATTAACTTTGAAGTGTCTCCCCCTTCTAATCAATAAATCAATCAATCATATTTATTGAGTGCTTACTGTGTGCAGAGCACTGTACTAAGCGCTTGGGAAGTACAAGTTGGCAACATATAGAGACAGTCCCTACCCAAACAGTGGGCTCACTGTCTAAACTGTGAGCCCATTGTTGAGCAGGGACCGTCTCTATATGTTGCCAGCTTGTACTTCCCATGCACTTAGTACAGTGCTCTGCACACAGTAAGCACTCAGTAAATACAATTGAATGAATGCATGAGTGAATAAGGGGGTGCTTAAGGTCCTTAATATATTGGGCTCTTAATTTTCCATTAAGTATTCCACCATTTCTATATACTGGACTGCTCAATCTGTCAGTAATTTCTGTGGTTCACAAAATCGTATAACTAGAATAACCCAGCTCCCTTAACTTTTCCTTTATAGATCGACTACTTCCACGTCTGTTGCTCGTTTCCACACTCAACACCAAAACTAGAATGAAGCTAATTATTTAATGAGAGCCTAATGGCAATAGGAATATTGTTTCAAAGCTGATCTAAAATGGCTAAACACTGACAAAGCTAAACACTGGGTTTAATCTCCCAGCAGGTGGTTCCATCATCCTTAGTCTGGAGCCCTGGTTGATTCTGTCAGGATAATAGACTTAGTTTCCTCTCACAGTTTGACTGTTGATTCCCTCCTTGTCTGTTATAGAATTTCAATGATTTCCTTGGGCAAGGTAAGACCAACAAAGCTAAAATTAGGTACCACAACTCCATCAATCATTCAATGAGCTTCCAAAAAACACCTTCCACCACAGTTAAAATAAGCAGTTCTAGCTTCCTGATTATAGACCTAGAGACTTAGGGGAGACCTCTCAAATCTTTGCCTTAGTGTCTCAGTGCAATTTGGATAAAAGGGAAGTAGAAGTCATCTCCGGAGAGCAATCTTAGGTTTTTTCTGTGCTGGAGGTATTGGTAGATATTTGTTGCCATTTTCATGTAGATAGTTGGAAAATTTTGAAGGATAAATTTTACTCTTCCAAAACTGCATTCTATATCTCTTTTTTTCTGTCTTTGCCTTGTAATGTTGAGTAGGAAACTAAGTGGGAAATCTATTTTTCAAAGAAATACTCCTCATAAAAGATAAAGACCTGCAGAACAGAGAAAATAATTTTGCTCCTAGCTGACAGTAGCATTAGCTGATGGTTGTAATGCACTTTGTAACTGAAAAGCTCCACATAAATGCTAATAGCTATTATTAGAGCTTTACATGAATGTTGCAAATCTATGTATTAACTCCCAGGTGTAAGTTGAAAATGCTACAGCTTTGTCACTTAACTTTGTGAAAGTGATGATGAAACACTAAAAAAATAAATCCCTTTGGCTTTAGAGGGTTACTCAAGAAAGACTGTGTTAGATTGACCTTCCATTGTAAAATACAATGCAAATCTACATTGACATCTATTTTGGGGGAAATGAAAAAGCCACCACCACTTCACATTTGGACTTCACTTTTTTTCTTAAAATGAAAATGGTTTGGCTACATATTTAGTAGCCTCATGATTTTCAAGTTCTCTATCCTGTTGTGCTAATGAACACCTTTATCCTTAAAATCAGTTTAAAGAATGCAAAGAGATAAGTGCTACATTCACAATTCAGTTACCTTCCTACTCACAATTCAGTTACCTTCCTATGGAGGGAATTCTTAATTTTCCTCAGGAGGTCATTCTCTATTATTTACAGGAAGTGTCATTTTTCCCGTTGTAGTGCTGTCTTCTCACCTTCCCGAGAAGACAACACTGAGGCACCAGTGTTGAGGGCAAATACTTATCTTCTGTACTTTCAGAAAACAGTGGGTGTCAAGCTGCAGAAATGAGATGGAAGCAAAGAACAGCAGTGCATGCCAACAGATACTCTGTTTTTGGCTTCCTACCCAACACAGAAGACTAGGCAGACGACAGTAATGACAATACTCTTCTTGGGTAGCCTGGGATTTTATAAAAGCAAAAATTTATCTGTCAGAAAATGGAGAGTGGATGCATAATGATGGAAGGGGAATAATAGAGTATTAGGGCTTTGAGGGCTTTCTTGATCCATCCCAGATGCTTGTTTTCCCAAGTCTTGGAGGTCTCAAATTCCTTTGGTAGCTTTTCCCAATGTTGTAACAATACTTCAGGTCACAGTGTTTTTTACCTTATATCTACTCTAGGACCTTTCTGCTGTTAATGCAATAAAGTTTCTTCAGTGTAGCTTAGGAACACATGGTTAACATTCATCCTCCTTCCAATAACACTTTAAGCCCTTAGAGGTACCTTAAAGGTGCTTGCATTAATTGCCCCTATTTTTTGGCACACTTTTTGTATCATTAAAATAGGTATTGGGCTATTCTCTGGGGCACATAAAAATTAGGTCTAGCAATGAAGGCAAGAGGAGAAGGGGAAAAAAAGATGCAAGAGGAGGGAAGGAAGAGGAATTTAGCACTTGAGACTGCTCCTCTTCTGTTTCAGTTTTCCGAGTGCTGCATACAATTGACACTACACGTCCCTCCCATTCTCCCATCCTTTCCACTCCGTGATGCTCTGCTTTCACTCTCCTTACCCCAGATTCACGGCCATCACTGCTAAAATGTTTTGGTACAAAAATATACTCCTTTACTTACCTTTTGAAAAATTGAAGTGGAGCATTATGCGAGAAAATATGGTGGCTACTAAGTTTTTGAGATCTTTTTGGTAGGCATATACTGTGACAGAGTTCTAGGATCCTGTTAATGGGGAAGATACTCAACAGCAGTCAGGACTAGCGGAGCAGTGACCTAGGAAAGCAGGCGGCAAGTATGCTCCTTTTCTAGTTTTTATTGTGTATATGCAATTTTCTTCTTCTTGGGTCCTCTATTAAGTTGTGAGCTCCTTGAAGGCATGGACTACTCTTTACTTCCAGGATATGTTCTCAAATGACTACTAGTACAATGCTCAGTAGTTATTCAATAAATAAAAATGTTCATCATGAGAGCAAGGAAGATTTTTATTTTATAAATTGTGTCCCCAATTACATCTCCAAATGGTTGTGTTCATCCCTTCTTTCCTACTTTTTCTCCCCGATATCCCCTGGGGTGCAGACACTAGCGTGCATGTGCGTGCACACACACACACACACACACACACACACACACACACACACACACTCACACTCACACAAAGAGGGAGGGAGAGAAAGAGGAAGAGAGATAGGGAGAGAGAGAAAGAGGACACAGAGCAAAACACCTCACAATCATGCTCAGACCAGGAAATTGGCAATTCCAGGACTTCTATGTAGGAAAAAGTTATCAATTTTCTTTTTTGTCTTTCCTTCAAGGTAAATATTCCCTTTTTCTTTAACCTTTTCTCATAGTTACCCAATCTATTAATTTCACTCTACTTAGAGTTAATTAAAACATCCATTATTTTAATTCCTATGGCTCTGCATCTTAGCTTTTTGAGAGGCAGTGGGCAGAGAGATATGCTGTGACCCAAGAGAAGACATTAATTCTTTGTTTTTTTAACTCATGGAGGTGAATAAGAAATGGACACAGGTCATTTTAACTCTGTGATTGTGGTTTCATAAATATTAGCCAAGTGGCTGGAAGCAATGTTTACCTAATAGCCACTTGGTGTACCATGGGGAAATGCTGGAGGGCTTCAGGCACTTACTTTGTGGGCAGTGTCTTCCCTTATTACTCATGCCATCCTTTGTCACAGTTGGCACAGATGACTGAGCTTGACTACCCAAGTAGTTAAGACTGTGTCTGTTTACTGGCAGTGAGGAAGTCATTAGCTAGACTGGGAAAGAGAAGAGTCAATCCCCTTTACTTTGGGATGGGACTTCCTGGGTGCCTCTGTCACCTTGGGCTCCTCCATGGCACGATGCCCCACCTCAGGAAACATGAAATATGGTGATTTTGGAGTTAGGTTCAAGATGAGCAGGGAGGGAGTTTGCCTTGATGCACCAAGAGGTCTTATCCATCAACATTTGTTTTGGTGTATAAAATATTTAATTTTAAAGTATGCATTCTTAAATGCTGATTGCTTCTGCATTTGCCTTCTCAGCCCCAGGCTGGGAGTGACATGCTGATGGGAATTGTGTTTGATTCAACTCTCCTTTGTTTATATCCCAATTGCCTGGTTCAGAGTTCCTGGTCTCTGTTGTACTCTCCCAAGTGCTTAGTATAGTGCTCTGTGCATTGTCCGTACTCTAAACACTATTGATCGATTGATCAATCTTTTCTTCACAACATCATTCGAGGCCACAAGGAGGATCTGGAGGCCAGTGTTAGAATATAATTCCAATATATACATTTAATCTGAAAGACCGAGTCTTAAATGTTGATTTTTCACTGCCACCACTTTTACCATGTGTCCACTGGTTAGGTAGGTCCATGGAAAATTTTGTGACCTGGTTAAAAAAAAAAATTGATGATGAATAGCATTTTAAATATTCATGAGGTTGAGCTAAACCTTTCTTGAATATTGGCACTGGACATTTGTCTAGCTTTTTCCTTGGACAAAAACAGTCCTGAATATAGTCATGGAACCCTAGGGGCCTTACAAGGTCATCTGTCATTCTCCTACCTTCCTCCCAAATCACACCCTCACATTCCAGGTAGAGTTGTATACTTTCTCAGAAAAAGAGGCGCTCCCTTTAGAAAGAAAAGTTCCTCTGTCTCTCATTCCTTCATGTGTGGAAGTTCTTTGTAATGGTTAATATATTTTTCCCATCTTGAGAAAGCTCTCTGGAGGAAATTATGCTAAAGGAGAGGGAAAATAACATCGCTAAAATGTGAACGTTACCAAAGATGTGACCACGTACATTGCATCATCTTGGGCATTATTCTCTGTACTGGAGCTCTATGTGTTGACTTCTCTGACAGAAACAAGATTTAGTTCTCACATCTATACCAGACTGATTCAGCTCTGGGAGAGCCAAGAAGACTTCCATTCTTTCTCACGTCTCATCGATCTGCCCATCAACTAAGTTATGAGTGGGGGACCTAAAAGAAATCATTGTGTAAAAAGCTGAAAGCCAACAGATGGATTTTTAAATCTCAGGTTACATTTGCAATTCTGGGATTTGGAACAGGAAACATCGTTTTTCCTAGAGATTCAGCCCTTGACTCTGAAAGTCAGTTAGAGCAAATCAATATGGAACCCCATGGAGAGACTCGTTTTTCTGCCCATTTCCATTCTTTAAGGGATACATCAGCTGCTTCTCCTAAGACAACTTTGAAGCAGCTTCCCTCCCCCACATTTAAAGCAAATTCAAACAATGCTGGCTTGGGCATAATGTCATTTGAAATTGACATAATTAAGCACCCTTCAGAGAAAAATAGACTCTGATGTCTCTTGTGCTATTAAATATTTACAGTGCATATCGTTGCAGTAAATTTCCTGACAGAAAATAATTTTACCAAAGTAGATCAAATGAGAACATCACAGCCCCTTGTAGTAAGTGATTCCAGCTCTCTAAATTATTCACCACTATATATCTATATGCATAAAAAATACATGGAGTCACTGCACAAAGTAAAGGCTGAGTGAGTCTGTGAAAGTATGTCTGGAATATGTTTCTCAATACCCAAATCTCAGATCAAGCATAAAACTCACAGTACTTATCTCTTCAGTTGGGGATTCCCTGATATCAAATTGTTTCTCTGAGCTGTGATCAGGAAAAAAAACCTACATGTGGATGTGATTGTTTCTCCTTATGTGGTGGAATTCAAATTAAACCAAATCGAGACAAAATACTGGTTTAGAGAGCACCAGTTTTGGATTTAATGCCCTAACACAGTCAGACATGACATGAAGACTAAATTGAAATGGGCAGAGGTTCAAAAATCATAGTTTTACTAACTGGTATCCAGGATGGGTAGCCCTGCTAATGAGAGTGAGCAAGCAAGAGCATTTGGAAAAGATTATGTTTGCTGAGATGGCTTTTTTATTTTCTGTTACTTTTGTGGACCACTGAACTCCAGATGGGAATTGATCAGAGTTGCCATGCTTTTCTCTAAATGTTTTATTGGTGTGCAATTTACAGACCTCTTTTAAGATTCATGATGTTCAGAAAAGATAAAGGAGGGAACTCTGGAACAATGCATCATCAGGTGGTGTGAGCTGGCTTGAATTCCTCATAGCTCGGGATCCTCTAATGATTCAGAGAAGTTGCATAAGGATTGCACACTCTTCTTCTAAGGTATCTTTAATATTATATGGTCAGCAGAGTTTAGGAGCAGTCCTTTCTGGAGCCAGGGAAATAGCCGATCCAACACTGGTAACCCCATAATCCTCTGATTTTTCAATCTGTCAGTCAAACAACCAGTACTATTTATTGACACTTACTCCATGCAGAGCACTGTACTAAGCACTGGTGAGAGTACCTGAAAAGCCATGTGGTCTCATGCAAATAGCATGGATCTTGATTCAGAGGACCTGGTTTCTAGTTCCAGATCAGCCACTTGTCTGCTGTGTGACCTTGGGCCACTCACTTTGCTTCTCTGTGTCTCAGTTCTTTTATGTGCAAAGTGGGGATTCAATACCTGTTCTCCTTCCTACTTAGACTGTGAGCACCGTATAGGACCTGATTATCTTGTATCTACCCCAGGGTTTAGTACAGTGCTTGACACACAGTGTTAAACAAATATCATTATTATCATTATTATTATTGTTACAATAGAGTTAGTAGACTCAATCACTACCATCAAGAAGCTTACAATCTAGTCAGGGAGACAGGCATTAAAACAAATGGCATGAGGCAACAGAATTTTAAGATATGTACATAAGTGCTATAGAGTGTGTTTTGGGGGGGGAAAGGATGAATACCCAAGTGCTTAAGTGCTTAGAAGTGCTGAAGTGGCAATAGGAGAAAGCTAGAATGTGGAGATGAGAGATTAATCAGGAAAGGCCTCCTGGAGTAGATTGAATCCTGCAGTGAACCAAGCATTCTCCCCTGGCCACTTTGAAAGCACTGAAGGTGGCTTGGCTGAGGATGTACAGAAATGATCCCGATCCATTTGGTCTTGAAATTTCATACCTTAGCTGGGGAAAAATAGTGGAAGTCAGGCACTGATTTAGCTTCATGTCCTGGCTGACCTACTTAAACACAAAACAAATATGAGGACAGAATGTGGGGACCGGACAGTCATTGCCTTCTTCAATCATTTAGATGACTTGTGTGTGTGTGTGTGTGTGTGTGTGTGTGTGTGTGTGTGTGTGTGTGTGTATGAGGGGAACAGATGGAGTCTAAGAACCACGATGCTCCTCTTCACACATATGAGTACTTTATGACCAGTAGTCACTCCATGCCACCTTCACTTTCTCTCACACAACGAGACAATATCATGCAACATGTCAGTGAAGATTTATAGCTCTTTGAGGTCCCTTGGTTTTTTCTTCTCTTCCGAGAGCTAATGTGAGCAATAAAGTACACAAGCTCTTGAAATGGCATAACTCTTTTTGTCAGCTGTGTCACTTGTGTTCAATATATTGTGGTTCAAGAAGATAGCAGTATCTGCCACTGTGTTATGGGCTTCCCCAAGTCCTAAATCCAAAACTCACAGGAGCACATTTCCTTTATGTCCCATTCTCATCTTTCCTATAACAAATAAAACATACCTATATAGGAAGATCACTATCTTCCACATAAGTCCAATTTGCCACATTCAACTTCAACTACCTGCAGTTCTGTCATAAGTGCTTTCAATGTGTCTTTTGGCTAGGATGTGACTAGGTAACTCGGGGATGTTTTTTCCAGCAATGTGAGCCTATTTGGATTGGACATCCCATGTCATAGATTATACAACTTGAGAAGAAGCATGGCCTAATGGATAGAGCATGGGTCTGAGAGGAGGATCTGCATTATAATCCCAGCTCCACCACTTTGCTGCATGACAACTTCTCTGAGCTTCAGTTACCTCATCCGTAAAATGGGAATTAGGACTGTGAGCCTCATATGGGACCTGGACTTTGTGATTAATTTGTATCTACCTCTGTGCTTAGGAAATATCATGAAAATAATAATAAAAAAACAACAAATCTCACCCACACCAGCTTTTAGGCATGTGCCTCGTGTTGAAACCAGTGAGTTCAATGGCACAAGTTTTAATAGAACCTTAACCATCCTCTGATAGGAGAACTAGGTGCACTAGAATCAGACTTGCTTGCTGCGGCCCCTCAGTTCTTCTGACACTTTCTTCTATAGGAGGATGGAAAAAGCAGCCATATGTTGGGAGTTCATCAGGCCTGCTTGATGATTTCCTCTCCTGCCAGCATCCTAAGCACTGTGTAGGCATTATGTATTATCACCTGATGATAAAATGATAAACTTAGAATTTTTGAAGATGACTCAGAGCACATTCTATGCCTCAGGATGGAAGTTACTATCCTTGTGGCATTTGATGAGAGCTGATCTATCAGGAGTTTGTGGGGGGGAACCAGAGGAAATATCATGGTGCTGCTAAACATTTCCTGAGCCCACAGAAGGTTTTTGATATGCACAAGGAGAGAAAGGGGGAAAGCTGAATCATTGCCAAATGTCAACATCCTCCCTCCCCCACCACCAATGTGTGCAGGCTTCAGTACATCCACAAACTTTTATAAATATTTAATCAAACTACAGTGATAACAAAGTTCCAAGTGTATGTACTCACAAGCAGCACTTTGGGACAGGAAATTCAGCAAAGCTAATAATAATTCTGGTATTAAGCGCTTCCTACATGCCAGGCATTGTACTAAGTGCTTGGGTGGATGCAAGCAAATCAGGTTGGACACAGTACATGTCCCATGTGGGGCTCACAGTCTCAATCCCCATTTTACATATGAGGAAACTGAGGCCCAGAGAAGTGAAATGACTTGCTTAAGGTCACGCTGCAAATATGTGGCAGAGCCAGAATTAGAATCCATGACCTTCTGAGTCCCAGACCTGAGTACTATCCACTATGCCTTGCTGCTTTTCCCAGCAGGCAGGAGGAAAGAGTTATCCAGGGCATCCTCTCCTGAATTTTAAAAGCTCCACCTAGCTTTTCAAGGACAGGAATAGAAGGAGAGTGAGCCTGTTGTTGGGTAGGGACATTTCTATATGTTGCCAATTTGTACTTCCCAAGTGCTTAGTACAGTGCTCTGCACACAGTAAGCGCTCACTAATTATGATTGAATGAGAGAGATAAATAGGGTCACAGTGGGGTCCAGAGAAATCTCTTTTTAGAATGTGCTTGGTGTGGATGTACTTATTATCATCCAAAATATAGTGGTGAAACAGTCTGTGATGACCCCCCACTAATTATTTGCAAATGTAGGAATCATCCAAAGTTTTTAGAAAGCAAATCAAAAGCAAGTTCTACAAAATACATATTTAGGTTAGAATTCTTCTTTGGCTTCAAGTAGAGCTAAATCCAGGAAACTCTGGCTTGTGATGGACCTGAAAGGAATAGCAGTGGCATAAGTGGCCACGTTGGGAATGAAAGGACAGCGGTGACTTGGAAAGTTCACCTTCTCTTCTTGGCCTAGATGAAATCAGGAAGCAGTGCTCAGGTGAATCAGTTTCTGTGGAAAACAATTCTCTCAGTTGTTTCTCCTGTTGTTGTTGTATTTAAGTGAAATTACTGCCAATTTGGGATGTATAGGAGAGGTAGCGTTTAACTTTCTGGAAGAAGGGTCAATTGCCTAGACATTCTTTCCTTCTGACATTCTTCAATATTACATCAGAATAAAGGACCCAGGCTCTCCCACTTTGGCCATAAATGAGCTTTGTTCATATAATCCTCGCAGGCATTTTGCAATGAAATGCACTCCAGCCCACCTATTCACTTATTGCACTCTGTGCTTCAGCGGAAACTTACCTAGCAGGATGAGTAAGTATGAGTGATACTGGGCCAACCACTAGTGTTATAACCAATTCTTTCAGGCAGGTTTTGGAACTAAAATCTTCAGTACTGGACCAAGGTTTGCCTGTCATTTATAACAGGAAATTCCATCCAGGGTTTTAGAGAAACCACGAGGCTTGTGCGTGAGAACAGCGACGGTAGTTGACTATAACTTTTTTTTTTAATGGATCAGGCAGGTATGTTGTCCTCCTCCTGTCTCTGTTGAGTGGTTTGCCAAAGTAAAACAAATTGCACAAAATTTAGTGTGGTTGGAGTTGTAGCTATCTGTTTCAGTCCTGGAAAGCAAAATTGTATCAGGACCACACTGAAGGAGCTTTACCGCTCTTTTTCTCCCCCTCATCTTGACAGGTCCTATTGATGATGATGAATTGTTCGTTCATCTATTTCCCTTCTGGACCCTGATCTCCAGCTGACACTGGCATATTTTATGCTCTCTCCCTTAGGTGACTCTAGTGAATGATGCCTTAGGTTTCAACAAAATTACTTCAGTCTTGGGAGATCAAATTAAGTAATGAGAACTCAAGAGGAACTGGAGGAGGGGATGGTTAAGATTCTATACCAAGTGTCAGTAAGTTTTCAAATGGTTGAAGTGACTCTTAAATGCTTGTTGCCTAATGAGCCAAAGTCTCTCAGTGAATAAAATGAGGCCTGGAAACAAACTGGAAGATGGATTGGGTAATCCCAAGTAGAATTATCCACTGGAAGAATCCAGCTCAACCTTTCTAAAAGGCAAATAACAGAAATGGGGAGGGAGGGGAAAAAACAAATAACTATCTAATAAACAGTGTAGCTAACAGTATACTTATAGTTCAACAAAGGTTTCTTTCTTTAAAACCTTATTTACTGGTTTAAGAGTAGGCTTAGCGATTTTTCAGTTTAGCATTCGTTGCTCCCCGGGGTTTCGGGGGCAACTCTCGGGTTCTTACCCTCTCTGGGTCTTCGGACGTCTCCGGACGCGGGCCGCGCATTCACACCAGGAAGAGTCAGCCAGAGGTCCAAAGCTTGGTTGCCGTTTATTTTCTATCAGCGATTACATGGTTAATAAAGAGAGAGAGAGAGAGAGAGAGAGAGAGAGAGAGAGAGAGAAAAGGAGGAAGAGAGAGTACCTGTGTGTGCGTGTGCGTGTGCCCCCCTTTGTCTTGTTCGTCTCTTATACCCCCCGTTGCCCGGGGGCAGGATTTTCTCAGGCCATGTAGCACACTCACTCACCACCCTCCAGCCACTAGCCTAGCAACAGCTCTGTCCATCACGAAGCGTTTGCTCTGGCTGGCCCCCAGCCACCTGTTGCCAACCATCGCTGGCTGCGGATATGGCCTTGAGGTTGCCTCCGAGCCTTTCAGGTGCAAGCTTGTTTTTCTTGCCCTGGTCCCTTTATCTCCTGTTGTTGAGTCTGTTTGGCCTTGAGCCGTTGGGTACGGTTTGTGTGCACATACTCCCTATCTTTCCCATGCTCCCCACGAGCATTAACATCTAAATCTTACATGCCCTGGTTCCCTGTGAAGAATCTACCTTGCAACATGCTGAAGTTAAAGAATGGTCATTCATTCATTCAATCATATTTATTGAATGCTTACTATGTGCAGAGCACTGTACTTGGGAGAGCGCAGTGTAACAGTAAACAAACACATCCCCTGCCCACAATGAGCTTACAGTCTAGAGGGGAAGACAGACATTAATATAAATAAATAAATTACAAATATGTACATGGATCCCTTCCGAAACCTCATCAGGATCCTTATTCCAGGCAGTTGATTTCTGCTTTCCAGGGAATTTTCCCATGGTGCATTTACTTTCAAAAAAAATAGACACACTCTGTGTTTTAAGACAGAAGGCTAAATCACCAGCAGGACTTTGTCTCAGAGACTACAGGTGACGAGAGAGGAAGATAGTAACTGAATTAACAGTTGTGACAACAAAGGTAAATCGGGGGTTAGGCTATTAGCCTTCAACAATATTCATTAACTCGACTGTATCTACTGAGCACTTACTGTGTGCAGAGAACTGTATTAAACACCTGGGAGAGTACACATAGGCTACTGACCCTATAACAATAAAGAAACTAGTGTAGACACGTCTGAGGTTCAGCTACTCCTAAAAACTTTAATCCGAGAGGATGGACAGAAAAATTGGTCGAATCCTAGTGGTGAGAGCATAAATAATTTGCTTTGGATACTGACAAAATTGGGATTATGGAGTCATTCATTCAAGTTAATAGATGTAAAACACTTAATTGACCCTTTAATGCTCTAGATGGTACTAGCAAACCAGTGGTATTTTCCTTTATAAGAACTAGGGTAGAGTAGTTCAGGAATCACTTGTTTACCTCATTCAGGCTACCTCTAATATCAGTAGTGATGCTTAATTGGCAAAACACCTATTTAGACCACCTTGGTGTACACCTATCTATGGAATTCATTGTTTTATTGACTTGAACTTTAGCCTTCACTTAAAATATTCAGTTCCAATCCCTTATTAACTAACTTGCTCCTGAAGCCAGACTTTGAAGGATTAAAGAGATGCACTTAATTTCCTGAAGTTCCATCTTTTGCTCACCTGCTGTCACGGTATCAAAATTCAAGCTTCCCTTTTTTCATCTTTAGCCCAGAGTTTGCCCTCCTCTTACCTCCCCAGACCATCAGGCAAAGCCAGGCTAGACTCCCAGTGGGTCGGTATCCACGTTGGCCAGTGTGGACTGCCATGACCTTGTCAGGTTAAGTAGCTACTTGTTTGCTCTGAGCAAGGCCTGGAGCCAGTTAGGACGTTGTGGTGGATGGAAGTCTAGGAACTTCTACTTTTCAAACTGCTTTTTCTCCCTCCACCTCCTCCTTTTCCCCTCCAATCCATTCTTTCGCTTGGATTTTCCAGAAAACATTTCAGAGCCAGGCCAGTCTCTCCATCATTCTGATCTCTCCATCTTGGAAAAACCTCTTCCTTTGGTTCCTTCTAAATTCTCTACTTGAAGTAGTAGTCTCCAGGTAACTTCCTTTTGTTTCTTGAAACAGAGGATGTAAGTAAGTGGGTGTAGCTGTGGGAGTGATGGTGACTCTTGTACAATCAGTGGGATATAAATTGCTTCTGGTCACAGGCTTCACCGGACCCCAGTAAATCCCTTTTAAGCATTTAGCTTTAGGAAATGTATACACAGTTGTGTTTTTAATGGTATTTGTCAAATGCTTCCTCTATGCCAAACACTGTACTAAGTGCTGGGGTAGAACGTGGCTCAGTGGAAAGAGCACGGGCTTTGGAGTAAGAGGTCATGGGTTCAAATCCCAGCTCTGCCAATTGTCAGCTGTGTGACTTTGGGCAAGTCATTTAACTTCTCTGTGCCCCAGTTCCCTCATCTGGAAAATGGGGATTAAGACTGTGAGCCCCCCGTGGGACAACCTGATCACCTTGTATCCCCCCAGTGCTTAGAACAGTGCTTTGCACATAGTAAGCACTTCATTCATTCATTCAATTGTATTTATTGAGCGCTTACTGTGTGCAGAGCACTGTACTAAGCTCTTGGGAAGTACAGGTTGGCAACATATAAAGACGGTCCCTACCCAACAGCGGGCTCACAGTTTAGAAGGGGGAGACAGACAACAAAACGAAACATATTAACAGAATAAAATAAATAGCATAAATATGTACAAGTGAAATAAATAAATAGAGTAATAGATATGTACAAACATATATACATATATACAGGTGCTGTGGGGAGGGGAAGGAGGCAAGGCAGGAGGGAGGGGGAGAGGGAGGAGGAGGAACAAATACCATCATTATTATCCAAGATAATCAGGTTGGACACAGTTCATGTCCCACATGGGGCTCACAGTCTTAATACCGATTTTACAGATGAGGTAACTGAGGCACAGAGAAGTGCAGTCACTTGCCCAAGGTCACACAGCAGACAAGTGGCAGAACCGGGATTTAGAATTCGGGTCCTCTGAACTTCCAGGCCTGTGCTCTTTCCAGTGGCACAACCCCAGATAAAACCCCAGAGTCTTCATTTGAGATTCTTTCCCTCCTCACTGGATCACATACAACTCTCAAGTCAGTTAAAGATGTTGGGCAGATGTTAGAAAATACGGTACTATGAGACAGGGACATAAAACTCTTAAGTCATATGTGCCTCCAAATGTCAAGTAACTAAGTAGATATTAGGAACCAGGTCCTTCTGAATTCTAGGCCCATGCTCTATCCACTAGGCCATGCTGCTTCTCAACAGTTGCTCCCATTCATGTGCCCAGAAGAGAGAGGATTCTTCCTCCTTCAGAGGGAACAGAGGATCGGGGCTAGGGTTTCTTTGTCTTTAAGTTGTCAAAGCATGTTTTCCTCCTTTGTCCTCATAAATATCTCTTGGGCCCTTTTAGATTATCTTTTCTTCCTTCCAGTTCTCACACTTCTTCTGACACCATGTTCTCTTTCAGTTCCGCAAAGCTGAAAAATATCATTTGACACGGTAACTCTCTCACGATTCACTCACTCATACACTCAGTAATATTTTATTGATAAACAGAGAGCCCCCCAACAAGTACTCATATCTTCCCCTTTACACCGAGGCCCTCAGCAATCTTGTACTGAAAACCACAGCATAGTAACTACTGAACTGATGGAACTGAGACTCTTAGGCATCAAATAAACCTCTATCAAATAAACTTGACCAGCAGAGGAAGATCATGTTTCATTTTCCATGGTGGGATTCTGTTAGATTTCATGCACTGGTTAAGTGTTCACTCTGAAAATCAATTCAGTGCAATTGGCATGAGTAGCTTGATACACCACAGTCAACATTAATGAAAACACCAACATAACCATCCATGGTTTTCCCTGTTCCCTGACAGCCAAGAACATCAATGAGTTACAAGTTCATTGCTCTTTCTTAGCCCGTTTTCAGGCATAATACATTGCACTCAGGTTAATGGATGGTTAACCCGAGTACCTGTAATACAGGGCAAGAAAAATCAAGGCAAGACTATGAACATCAGTTCACTACAGTGAACATCAATATGCCAAAAGAAGAATCAGCACCCCTCAGTGAATGCCAATACAGCACAAAAAGCACAGCAGAAATAAACCTCAGTGAGAGGAAGTTGTTTTTTTTTAAAAAAAAACCCTCTCTATAAACATCAGTTTGAAAGTGGAAAACACACACACACAAAAATCAGTAGATAAGTAAGCATTTAGTTTAATTAGCCAGCAGCGATCTGCTATCTGCACAGAAAGGAAACCTTGACAAAAAAGGTATGGCTTCATGTGTCCCCAGGCGAATGCAAACCAGAATTACACTGCTATTTAAGACAAAGTGGAAAATCAGCACAAAGAAATGGGAGAAGAGGGGAATGGCCTGAAAAGTGCCTCTTCGACAAAGTTGTGGAGATTGAGGATCACGCTGATATAACAGACTCCCCAAAAGACGTTCCCTGTTGGGAAGGGCAACTCTGTCTGATCTGATTTGCTTGTATCTACCCCAGTTCATAACAGTGCATTTGCACAAAGTGCTTAATACATCTTATTATTATTATTACTGTTTTTACTAATATTATATGGATCTATTTTTATGTTATAAATAAATAAAGTTCTCTTCATTTCTTTTAAGACTTTCCTCTCTTAGAGTGTAAGGTTTTTTGAGGGCAGAGACCAAATGTTCTACTCAACCCTCTGGACTGAAAGCTCACTGTGGGCTGGTAACTGTTCATTGTTATAGTGTACTCTCCCAAGCGCTTAGTACTGTGCTGTGCACCCAGTAAGCACTCAAAAAATATGATTGAGTGAATGAATTATACCCCAAGGGCTCAGTTCAGTGCCCTTCACCCGGTAGATGTTCAGAAAATACTATTGATTCATTTTTGGCCTGAACAGCTTCAGAAAGGTTTTGAAATGGAAAATCCTGGAGGAAATAAAAAAGACATTCCTCTTCTAGTTCTAATAAACCAGATCAACATTCCACTTTTTAAGGTGACTTACAAGATTTATTATGTACTTTGAACCATTTGAAAGGACACAAAGAAAATCCAAATAGCTTCAATCAGAATAAAATGAATAAATTGATTTAAAATACAGCGAGAGAGATTTAGGTTAGATACAAGGAAGAACTTTCCTACAGTAATAGGTTGTAAACACTAGAACAGGTTACCAAGAAAATGCCTTGTCTTAGCACTTAGTACAGTGCACTGCACACAGTAAATGCTCAATAAATATAATTGAATGAGTGAATTGCCTAATGGAAAGTGAACACTCCTGCAGGTCAGAGGATCTGGATATTAGTTCTGGCTTTCTCACATCTGGTGTGTGACCTTGGGCAAGTCACTTAACTTCTCTATGCCTCAGTTACCTCATTTGTAAAATGGGGATTAAATGCTAATCCTATTCTTTCCTACTTAAACTGTGAGGCCCATGCCTCACATAAGTGAGGCCCATAAACTAATTATCTTGTATCCACTCCAGTGCCTGGCACATAATAAGCACTTAACAAGTTATTTATCAAAAAAACAAAAAATAAAAACAAAGCGAAAACGAGGATTATTAATCCCTGGGGATCTTTAAAAATGAGGTAGGCAGGATCTAAGGTCCTTTACTGAGTCAAGGGACTAAACTCGAATTCATTCATTCAGTCATATTTATTGAGTGCTTACTGTGTGTTGAGCACTGTACTAAGCCCTTGGAAAGTACAATTCGTCAACAAAGAGAGACAAGCCCTAACCAACAATGGGCTCACAGTTTAGAAGCAGGGAGACAGTCAACAAAACAAGTAGACAGGCATCAATATAAATAAATAAAATTATAGATATATACATATCATTAATAAAAAATAGAATAATAAATAGGTACATATATATACAAGTGCTACGGGGCTGGGGGGTAGAGCAGAGGGAGGGAGTAGGGGCAATGAGGAGGGGAGGAGGAGCAGAAGAAAAGGGAGGCTCAGTCTGGGAAGGGTTCCTGGAGGAGGTGAACTTTCAGTAGGGCTTTGAAGGGGGGAAGTGAGCTAGTTTGTGCTAGTTCTTGAATTACTAAGTCCCCTTCCACCTCTGGAGTCTTGAGAAGGTGACAGTATGGTATAATTTTCCCAGCAGCCAGGCAAGAGCTAGAAAGCAAAAATAAAGTTCCCAGCTAGCTAAGGCACTGAGGGGCCCAATATGTGGCACTAAGGAAATCAAAGTCAAGAGTAACTTGAACTATTGGCTGATCTCCCAAAGTGACATATCAGGAAAGATTTATATCCCACTCAGATGTGAATACAGAGGTCTGCTATGTGCTGCTTCTCTATTTGTTCTGGTGATTTTGATAAATGTAGCTAATTGTTTTATTGCTGGTATCTGTTACCGGTTGCCTAATAAGTCTTCATTAAATGCCTTGGGGATGACATTACCCTTCTATCCTATGAAAGGACACTTTAAAAAGGAATGATTAGACCATTCCTTTGAATTTTTAGACTTCAGACTGATAACCACTGAGGTAAGAACATAGGCCAAATATATTTTATTAGATGAAAGATGAATCCGAGTTACAAGCATCGATGCCTCAAGGGAGAAAGGCAGAAAAGGAAACTTTTATTCATTAAGAAAAATAAAAATTGAGGCATTAATAGGAGAATCTATCCAACAGTAGCCCATTTTTGGAGAAGTTTCTCTAACCCAGCCTCAAGGAGGGTAGAGAGATTTCCTTTCCCTAGAGCCCGGAAAAATAATAACTCATCCTTGTATAGTATCTTTTCTTATTCAAAAACCCATCAAACGTCCCATCTATGTCTGTGTAGGTGGCAATTTTTATTCCCATTTTAACTAGGTAATGAACGGGATAGAATGAGAAAAGGGGACTTCCCTCAGATTCCTTTTCTTTTCCTTTTTTTATGATGCTATTTGTTAAGTGCTTACTACATGCCAGGCACTGTTCTAAGTGCTAAGGTAAATATAAGACAATCACAGTCCCTATCCCAAATGAGGCTCACAGTCGAAGCCGGAGGGAGTAGAATTTAATGCCCATTGTATAGATGAGGAGATGAGGCACAGAGAAGTGAATTGATTTGACCGTGGTCACACAGCAGACAAGCGGCAGAGCTGGGATTAGAACTCAGGTCCTCTGACTCCCAAGCCTGTGCTCTTTCCAGTGGCACAACCCCAAATAAAACCCCAGAGTCTTCATCTGAGGTTCTTTCCCGCCTCACTGGATCACACATGACTGTCAAGTCCGTTAAGGGGTGTTGGGCAGATGTTAGAAAATATGGTACAATAAGATGGGGACATAAAACTCTTAAGTCATTTGTGCCTCCAAATGTCAAGTAACTAAATTGATATTTCCATCTGTTAAAGCCTAGCTGCAAAAAAGGAAAATCAAAAATGAGAATCCTCATTTGGTTCAAAGCTACTTCAGTGTGCTATCATGCCAGGGACATCTATTTTTAATGTTTGAAGTTTAGAAAGGGGAATAGATAACTTTAGAGTTGCTTTAAAATTCTATTTCTTTGAAGTGTCAAATTATTCTCATCACCACATCCCTATTCAAATGAAACCAAAAGCATGTTGTTTTTTAGGCTGAAACATGACTCTGAGCCTGATTCTGCCCTGAAACTAGGTCCTCCCTGATAGTAAGCTAGGTGGTAAGCAAGACCTATTAACTCTCAATTTGCTGAAGTGTCATATGCGGGATTATTGCTCAAAAGGATTGATGAGGGTGATCTCTCTTACATCATTTCCCAGAGTGACTTTCCCTCCAACAATACAGGATGGAGGTAAACCTGGCAGAAGGGACTGGGACTTTCTAAAATTAAACTTCATTCTAGGGGAAGTTGCCCATGGAATCACAGTCTACCCAGGGAAATTCCCGAGAAGAAACCAGCTTCACAGAGAATATTTGCAAACAAATGGTGGACGACAATTTGAAGACTACTGTTCACTAGGATCCCTATTGGCCTCCACTGATGCCTCAAATAACTCTCTGGATGTGACTTAGGTACGGTGGAGAACCTAGTCTTGTATCTGACCTGCTTCTGGGAATCTTAGGTTCCAAGGAAAGAAATGCCTATTTGATATGTAATAAGATTCTCAAAACAGTGAATCCAGCTTGCTGCACTGGGAATTGGAGAACAGGTGGAAGTCAACCCTCTATGGGCTTACATTTGGGAGAAGTGTTTGACACTAAGTGCTTAGAAATACCATTTAAAAAAATGTCCATCCCACTTTGTTGTGCCCATGAGCTCAACCAATGGTTCTAATTTAGGGGAGAAGTTGGGGCAGACTAGATGTGGGGCTGTGACTTTCTGGGAAACATATCAGTGTAGTGATAGGAAATGGGGCAACCAGTAGAGGCTACTGAGTACAACAGAGAAGAGGTTGCCTGGAATATTGAAACATTATAACCTTACAGATTGAGGAAAGCCCAAGGGTAGAGTGATGAGGAAGGAAAAGAAAGGGAAGCTGGACTTTTTTGTCCTAAATCCTAGTCAGGTGAGTTTCTTTAATGAAAATGCAACTCGAATCACTGAGGTCTAAAAGAACGAGTATGGGCCTTCAAGTTGGAGGACCCCGGGTTCTATTTTTGGCTCAGCTACTTGTGTGCTGCGTGACCTTGGGCAACCCACTTAACTTCTCTGTGCCTCAGTCTCCTCATCTGTAAAATGGGGATTAAATCCTACTCCCTTTGGTTTAGACTGTGAACCCCATGTGGGACATGGACTTTGTCCAATCTGATTATCTTGTATCTACCCCAGTACTTAGTACAGTGCTTGGCACCTAGTAAGTGCATAGCAAATAACATAATTACAATTATCATTCATTCATTCAATCAATCGTATTTATTAAGTGCTTACTGTGTGCAGAGCACTGTACTAAGCACTTGGGAAATACAAGTTGGCAACATATAGAGACGGTCCCTACCCAACAATGGGCTCACAGTCTAGAAGGGGGAGACAGACAACAAAACAAAACACGTGGACAGGCGTCAAGTCACCAGAATAAATAGAAGTAAAGCTAGTTATTAGGTGACTGTTAGTGTGTTTGAGCTATCATGGGTTCCAGGTGCCTGCTCTTGATTATTTTTCTAGCATAGACACAACTGCTGCCTGCTGTTTTCTAAATACAACTCTAAGAAATGTGCATAGTTGAATTCTGGGCAGCAAATAATTAATCCAAAGCGTACCTAGGCCTGTTTTAGCAGAGAATCAATAATCAATCAGTCATTGGTGTTTATTGGACATTTACTGGGTGTAGAGCACTGAGAAGTGAAGGAAAGGAGAAAAAGGGAGATGGAGGGAGAGGGTGGATAAAGAATAAAGGGAGGAAGAATGATTTTCCCTTCCTGGGTGCATTGTTATATTGTTATATGCTCCAGGCTTAATATAGGAGGATTCAGTTCAGTGATTTCCCCTTCATTACTTACCAAAGCTTAGAAGTTAAAGCCTGACTATTCCTGCAAACTGAGGC
The DNA here is from genome assembly GCF_015852505.1 of Tachyglossus aculeatus. Lineage (NCBI taxonomy): Eukaryota > Metazoa > Chordata > Mammalia > Monotremata > Tachyglossidae > Tachyglossus > Tachyglossus aculeatus. Next base: position 24,853,313 of record NC_052087.1, on the reverse strand, counting down.
ATATCAGTGGGGGTGGCAGAACTGTGCATGGATTCACGGATAATTGAGGATTCAAGGTCTAGGGAACTTAACCTGATGCTTTTCTCGCAAAGTTTGCTTTAAGAGATGAGCGCATGTTTGGATAAAGAGTATTCATTCATTCATTCAATAGTATTTATTGAGTGCTTACTGTGTGCAGAGCACTGTACAAAGTGCTTGGGAAGGACAAGTCAGCAACATATAGAGACGATCCCTACCCAACAATGGGCTCACAGTCTAGAAGGGGGAGACAGACAACAAAACAAAACATGTAGACAGGTATCAAAATCGTCAGAACAAATTGAATTACAGCTATACGCACATCGAAGTAGCATGGGTCAGTGGAAAGTGCATGGACTTGGGAGTCAGAGGTCATGAGTTCTAATCCTGGCTCCACCACATGTCTGCAGTGTGACCTTGGGCAAGTCACTTAACTTCTCTGAGCCTCAGTTACCTTATTATGGAGATTAAGGCTGTGAGCCCCACGTGGGACAACCTGATCACCTTGTATCCCCCCAACACTTAGAACAGTGCTTTGCACATAGTAAGCACTTAACAAATGCCATCATTATTATTATTATTATTAACAAAATAAATAGAATAGTAAATATGTACAAGTAAAACAAATAGAGTAATAAATCTGTACAAATATATACAAGCGCTGTAGGGAGGGGAAGGAGGTAGGGTGGGGGGGTTGGGGAGGAGGAGAGGAAGGAGGGGGCTCAGTCTGGGAAGGCCTCTTGGAGGAGGTGAGCTCTCAGTAGGGCTTTGAAGGGAGGAAGAGAGCTAACTTGGTGGCTGTGTAGGGGGAGAGCATACCAGACCAGGGGAAGGACATGGGCCAGGAGTCGATGGCGGGACAGGTGAGAATGAGGTACAGTGAGGAGGTTAGTGGTAGAGGAGCGGAGGGTGCGGGCTGGGCTGTAGAAGGAGAGAAGGGAGGTGAGGTAGGAGGGGGTGAGGTGATGGAGAGCCTTGAAGCCGAGAGTGAGGAGTTTTTGCTTGATTCGTAGGTTGACAGGCAGCCACTGGAGATTTTTGAGGAGGGGAGTAACATGCCCAGAGCATTTCTGTACAAAGATAATCCGGGCAGCAGAGTGAAGTATAGACTGAAGAGTAGCATGTTAGCAAATGGTATATGCTTATCGTCTTCTGATCCCATATGGAAAGCTTTCAGGGAGGACAAGCGATGAGGAAAACTGAGGCACAGAAATCAATCAACCAATAGATCAATCATATTTACTGAACACTTATTGTGTGCATAGCACTGTACTAAGCACTTGGGGGAGTACAATATAACAGAGTTGTTGGACATGTTCCCTGTTCACGACAAGCTTACAGTCTAGAGAAGAACACAGACATTAATATAAATAATCAGTCATCAATGGTATTTATTGAGCACTTACTGTGTGCAGAGCACTGTACTAAGTACTTGGGAGAGTACAATATAACAGAGTTGGTAGACACGTTCCCTGCTCACAACAAGTTTATTGTCTAGAGGGAGCTTAAAAGTTTAGTATTTTGCCCAAGGTCACACAGCAACTCAATAGGGAAGCCAGGCCATGCTGAAAACAATGACAGCACCTACCCCTACACCCTACCTCAATCACACTATACACACACACACACACACACACACACACACACACACACACATGCACAAAAAATCCAAGATCAATGGGGGTTTCACTCTCAAAAGGTGACGTCTCTAGATTTAAGGTCGTTGTGAGCAGAGAATATGTCTACCAATGCTGTTACATTGTGCTCTCCCAAACCCTTAGTACAGTGCTCTGCTATCAGTAAATACCATTGATAATGATGACGGCTAATATGGAAGAGAGTTGTGTTGAGTAATGTTCATACGGATGATGGCAGATTTATGAGGCCCGAGTGGGTTGATTTTTAAAAAAGATGCAATGTAGAAACTGTGACTGTGGCTTTCAGGTGTGTTTTTGATCACCTCACTTACCAATCCTTTCCCATAGTGAAGATTCACCTACTTGGCTTCCAGGGCTAATGTATAGACTTCAAGGGCTCTTCACAGCTGTTCTAAAAGTCATTGCAGAATGGGGATTCAAATGGTACTCCACCAAGCATCTCTGCTCAGGGAGACAAAATACACCCAGAAGTGGCCAATTCAGGAAGAATTCTGACCTTAGTCCTTTAGCAGGGTTTCTAATAGGTGCTGAATCTCTTTTTGGCGGCAGAAGAAGGACGAAAAGGAAAGTGCCTTCTCCGAAGTGAGCTTAACCCAATAGGAAAGGCTGAGAGGAGGTTGCAATTACTGTTCTCTCTCTTTTGCTACCATGCAAACATAAGAGGGAGATAAAGCATTGCCTCACTCTGCTTACTATCTGCATACAATGAAACTTGGTCATAACAGCAGCATGTTTCATTAAAAGACAAGGTATTACAGAAAGTCCCTGTGCTGTTGTTTGTGCCAAAATGGGTCATTGATTTGCTGTCATTTTGGCCAATTTGCCATGCTAATAGACTCTCCCAATTGTTAATGACCTCCAGCAGACATCTTCCTTTGCCACTTCACACTTCTGCAAAGCAGAATTGCTCTTGAGGTAGGGAGGGTGAATGGGAAGAGGAGAGAATTCCATGACAGCTACAGTTAGCTTCTGGAGCATGCTATAATTGACAAGTCCAGTGTAAGTCAGCCTGTTATTGGCCCTGGGTGTCTTTTTTTCAAATTTTTAGAAAACTCACCCTGCCTTCCAGCCACCCATTCCCCATCCCAACTCCCACCGTCCTTCCCTCCTTTAAACATTTGTTTCCAGTGTTCTCCTGAGCCCCCTAAAATTTCCTTCTTCCCTCCCCAGGCACTTTTATTCCCATTGCTTTTCCAGGCGTAGGCCTCCAAAATATGGACCTGCCCAATGCCCAGGACCTAAAGCTATGGCACAGTAGAAACAAAACAAGGATTGGATGGCCAAGACTGAGGAAAATATGGATGGGGTTCTTCCAGGGGTACACCAGTGTACCATACAGGGAGTAGGGGAGCCTGAGGCAAATGGGGAGACAGAAGTTACAGGAATATGGACAATGATAATGTCTTGTCTTATCCTGTTGAGTCATCTCCAACCCATAGTGATTCCATGGACATATCTCTCCCAAAATGCTGCACCTCCATCTATAATCATTCTGGTAGCGTATCCATAGAGTTTTCTTGGTAAAAATATGGCAGTGGTTTTACCATTGCTACGATCCATGTACTAAACTAAAGTCTGCACCCTCAACTCTCTCCCATGCTGCTGCTGCCCAGCACAGGTGAGTTTTGATTTATAGCATTCTGCCTTCCACTTGCTAGTCATTGTCCAAGCTAGGAATGCAATGAGTATGGCTCTGCTTGACTCTCCCTCCTGTAGCCAATTCTGGTGGTGTACTGGAAACTCTCCAGGTGCAGTCCTGAAAGGGGGATGGATAATGTTCGTTTCAAGTTCTTAGTATAGTGTTCTGTGCTCAATAAGCACTCAATAAACACCATTGATTGATAGATGGAGGTCAGTGGGGAAGGGGAAGTGGGAAAGGGAGGTGTAAATAAAGAAAATGAATTAAAATGATTTACATAGGTGACAGGTAGCAGTGATAGGGAGGATTTACATTGCTCTTGCCAGTGACCACAAGCAAAGTCACTCCTCTGTTACTCATCCATTCATTTATTCAATCATTTTTATTGCGCTCTTACTGTATGCAGAGCACTGTACTAAGTGCTTGGGAGAGTATGATATAATAGTAAACAGGCCCATTCCCTGCCCACAACGAGCCAACAGTATAGAAGTAAGGAAGAGGAAGGACAGAGGAAGGAAAGGGAGGGAAAGGAGAATGGTCCCTTAGCGGGAACAAACTGACTTTTAATCACTGATGGGTTTCAGTCCCTCTAACATGCCTACCGTCATTCAAGCAGTGGGTGCTCGGAAGTTGAAGATAAAGGACCATCTAGAATTTATGTATTGGACCCATAGGGTGAGAGTTGACTACAAAGGAAGGAATAGAGTAGGAGTCTGTACCTTGCATCCCTTTCTAGCCATTCTGATTTGAACCACTGCTCCCCCTGCTTTTTCACAAATGGGGATAAAAAGCATTTTCTTTGTTTCACTTATAGGGTCAAATCTGCTGAGTGACAAGGAAATACATGGGGCAAAAACAAGCATTTCAAAAAAAAAAAACCCAAACCCGCACAACTGTCTTCAAATCCCTTTTTCACTCAAATAATAAGGGGATTTGTGAATAGTGAATTGTGTCATATTTTAGAACTTTAGCCGGAAAGTTGTTTTAGCCCGTTGCTGATCAGGACACTTGACTGTTCAAGTTACAGCCTCCGGCCCACTTCCTGGATAATTAGGGCGGTTTCCTGACAGATAACTAAGTGCTGCCTAGGAAGGCTGAAAGGTGCCCCTTAACCTCAACAAGTCTGCCTGGAGTCTGGGGGTGGCCATGGGGCTCCTTAGAGCAGAGGCCTTGGGGTGGTAACTGAAAAAGACCAATTTGCCATCTGCTAATCATGCACGTGCGCTCATTTCAAGGTTCCCAAGGCAACCCCAGAGTGGGGGAAGTGGTCTGCAGTCCGCCAAATGGTATTCATATCAAACAGCACTCTTTCTGAAAGGATTGGTTTGGCACTGAGAGTTAGAGTCAGGTCATAAAAGGAATTTTCCAATTAAAGAGATTTTTCTAAAAGCACACCTGGCTCACTGCCGATGCAGCCAATGTCTGTGTTTGGTGGGGGTGGGAGAGAAATAGGACTGACAAACTGCAAGAGCAGGGGTAGACATATTTTTGTGCAAGATAGCCAAGAGAAAGAAATCTTTGAGTCATTGGTTTGCCCAGAGCCAAACATACAATTTAAACATACTACTTACACTGGAGTGTTCAAATGAGGTTTAAAGAGAGAAAGGGAGGGAGAGTACATGTGTGCTTTCATCCCCAGAAGTGATCCCCTAGTCTAGTGGATGGATCCAGAAGCTACAACCTGGTAAAAGCAGCCCTTGTTACATTCCTCTGTGACTCACCCAACTCCCTGCACCCAATCCCCACTCTGAACTGTGTATCCCACATCCCACCAGCTCCCTACATTCCCCACTATTCAGCTCTGGGGATGATGATAGTCGTAATAATAATAATAATGGCATTTATTAAGCACTTACTATGTGCAGGGCACTGTTCAAAGCGCTGGCGAGGTTTCAAGGCAATCAGGTTGTCCCACGAGGGGCTCACAGTCTAAATCCCCATTTTACAGATGAGGTAACTGAGGCACAGAGAAGTTAAGTGACTTGTCCACTTCCAAGTGACTTGGAAGCAGCGTGGCTCAGTGGAAGGAGCCCGGGGCTTTGGAGTCAGAGGTTATGGGTTCAAATCCAGGCTCCGCCACTTGTCAGCTTGGTGACTTTGGGCAAGTTACTTCACTTCTCTGGGCCTCAGTTACCTCATCTGTAAAATGGGGATGAAGACTGTGAGCCCCACGTGGGACAACCTGATCACCTTGTAAACTCCCCAGTGCTTAGAAAGTGCTTTGCACATAGTAAGCGCTTAATAAATTTCATTATTATCTTTTAGACTGTGAGCCCACTGTTGGGTAGGGACTGTCTCTATATGTTGCCAACTTGTACTTCCCAAGCGCTTAGTACAGTGCTCTGCACACAGTAAGCGCTCAATAAATACGATTGATTGATTGTCCAAAGTCACACAGCTGACAATTGGCAGAGCTGGGATTTAAGCCCATGACCTCTGACTCCAAAGCCCGGGCTCTTTCCACTGAGCCACGCCGCTTCGATGATGTGTCCTTACCACCACACAGACACATTTTCATCAATCCCTGCTTTATCTGGACAACTGCCCATGGGGTAGTTTTCTTTGAAGCCGATTTGGGAGAAAAAAAAATCCCTCCCTGCACTAGCAGGAGAAGCTGGGTGAGGCTCGTGCAGTAGGATTTGGTAAGGTCGAAATGTGATCTACCCTGCTGGTGACAGGGAGTGAGGGAGGAAGGGAAAGGAAAGAAGGAGGTGGGGAGGAAGAACTTACATCTAGTTGTTTCCCTTTACTTCTTTTGTCCCTGCCATGCTCCGCTTCTGCTCCCAAACCTGCACTTATAAGGGTCTGCAATAAGTTACTATGGCACTTCGGATGGGACTGAATTTGCACTCTGATGGCCACTATCAGTATGCAGATGCCTAAAGCCCAGCACTCTCCTCTCAGGATCATACCTAGAGAGTTTCCAGTCCTCTACCAGTCTCGGCTATGAGAGGGAGAGTCAAGCAGAGGCCTACCCATTCCATCCCTAGCTTAGACAGTGACTGTGAGTGGAAGGCAATCTGCTACAAGACGAAGCTCAACTGTGCTGGGCAGCAGTGGCATGAAAGAGAATCTACAGCAGAGACTCAAGTGTACTGTGAGTAAGAAGGCAATGGCACACCACTTCTGTATTTTTACCAAAACAACTCTTTGGATTCACTATGAGAATGTTTGCAGATGAAGCTGGGGCATTCTGGGAGAGATATATCCGTGGGGTCACTATGGTTCGGAGATGACTCGACAGACTAAGACGAGACAAGAAGCCCAGCACAAGGGCTGCTCTTGTCCCAGAATGCAAACATGTGGGAAATTAACACTCCCCTTCCCTTTCTGATTGTCCATTTTAGTGTCCTTGCTGCTTGGAGGGGAGTGGGAGTCAGAAGGATGTGGGTTCTAATTCCAGCTCCATCACATGTCTGCTGGGTGACCTTGGGCAAGTCACTTAACTTCTCTGGGCCTCAGTTACCTCATTTGTAAAATGAGGATTGAGTGAGATCCCCATGTGGGCCAGGGACTGTGTCCAACCGACTAACTTTTATCAATCCCAGTGCTTAGAACCATGCTTGGCACCTAGTAATCACTTAACAAGTACCCTAATTAATATTGTTATTATTATTGTGGTGTGGGCAGGCCAGCAACTCAGATGGCAGAAACAAGAGTTCCTCCAGCTCACAATGCCATCTGGTGAGGAACAGAGTCATCCCACTAGATTGCAAGCTCTTTGAGGGCAGAGATCATGTATACCAGCATTATTGTACTACACTCTCCCAAGTGCTTCGTACAGTGCTCTGTACACAGTGAGCACTAAATAACTACCACTGATTGAGTCACTGATCTTGGCTCCCATTCTGCCCACTCTGCCCATTCTGCCCAAAGGGATGGGGAGCGCAGCTACTTCCTTCCCAGCTTCCTGCTGTGAAAGTGAAGCTAGCAGAGCTTCTCGAAGTCCACAAGTGCTGAGGCCTTGCATGGTTACCTGTGCTTACAAGCCATATTTGTTTCCCAAAAGAGCCAGATATAGCTTAGGAACCATAGGTTGCCATTCCCCTGCTAGAGGTTGAAGGGGCATATAACTTACTATAGGCTCCTTTACAAATTTAAAAATCAAATCTAGGCATTTGCAATCACAGTATTTTCTGGCTCTTGATTCTTCAGCAAAGCAGAAAAGATCATAGCTTTTCAAATATCCAACAGCTGCCAACTAGTTTTCCCACACTGATGGACACCAGTGACCGTGACCATTAAACTCTTGGCCGTTAAAAGCGCATTGTCAGGAACTGAAAGAAATCAGGATATTTAGTTGCTCCTTTTTAAATAAAAAAATCCCTCTCCAGTTTCCAGTATCCAATTATTTGATTAAAATGTCTCCTATTGTGTTTTTTTCTAATTTGATACTGCTTTTTTTTCTTTGCATTTAGAGATTGTGTCATTTTCTGAATTGCACCAAGAGTTTTCAGCCAGACTCTTTCAAGGCATAAACTTCCCCCAGGACATAAAAGAGGCAGTTTGGGAACCTGCCTTAGCTTATTAATTAATTAATTCATTCATTCATTCAGCTCTTACTGTGTGCAAAGCACTGTACTAAGCACTTGGGAAATACAAATCGGCAATATATGGAGATGGTCCCTACCCAACAACAGGCGCACAGTCTAGGCTCATTTTAACCACCTGTAAAGCAATTAGCAGATTAGCAGATTGTCTTCAGGACACCAAAAGGAAAAAGGAGATTCTGCCTCATATTCTAATTTAGTGGTTGAGGTGACCTTTATATACACCTGCCTGCATATCCAATGTCCCTTAATCTGTGTCTGAAACTATCAAATCACAGCCATGCATTCCTCATTAGTGGTATTTATTGAGCACTTAGAAGAGCACTGTACTAAGTGCTTGGGAGAATACAACAGAGTGGGCAGGCATGTTTCCTGCCCACAGTGAGTTTAAAGTCTAGAGGGGGAGTTTCATGTCACACGTTTTATTTTGAAAGAATTACTTCAGGGGAAAAAAAAAATCAAATTAAGGTACCCAGTTAAGAGGGAATTTCAGGTCATTTTTGTTTCCTCTAGTGTGGATTGGTTTTATCACCGATCTGGAGAGGTTTTCAATTGATTCTTTCTGGGGAGGAAATTTACTGAAATCCGCAAAAAGTATAGGAGCTGTAATTCATCAATGCAATTCAAGTGGAGAGAATCAGATGTTGGAGAGAAGGGGTGAGGGAAGGCACTGGCAGTACAGGGATGTGGGAAAGGTGCTACATGCCACCTACTGGAAAAATATGTTGATATTGTCATCTGTCACCGATGTTCCTAACTTTTATTTAAAAAAACAAAACGAAACAAAAAACACAAAAACAGAAAACCTCAGAAAAATACACTCGTGGCTCCTGTTTAACTTTAACTTTTCTTAGAAAAGTAGAATGGTAAAATTACTTTTTCCCCTTTACAGTATTTGGATAAATTGGTTCTGGGAATTTAATAAAGCAGGTATCACTTACAATTTAGCCTAACACAATTTGGGAAAGAGGGATCCCTTAACGATGATCGTACTACTGGAATAGTCAGATAGGCAAAATGATTTTCTTCTAGCTAAAACGATCCACTTCTTATTCCTCTCAAATATTTTGCTATTCAGAATTGAAAAAATCCCTAATGTGATAATTCAGCATTTTCGTCACTGTCTATTAAAATTGTCACATATAATTACTCAAAAGAAGCAGGAATTATTAACCCCATTTTGAAAAATGGGAAGTAGAGACAAGTAGGGAATTCTTCCAAGAACTTAATAATACATCCAGCTGAGTGTTTCAATAAGTCACAAATGCAATGGATGGCTTCCTAAAGCAAGTATTGAAGAGCAGCATGTGGAAAGTGGAAAGACTATAGGCCTGGGAGAGAGAGGACCTAAGTTCTAATCCTGGCTTTTCTACTTCTCTGCTGTATGACCTTGGGAAAGTCACTTAACTTCTTTAGGCCTCAGTTACCTCATCTGTAAAATGGGCATTAAGATTGTTGAGCCCCCTGTGGGACATGGACTGTGACCAACCTGATCATCTTCTATCTCCCCCAGTGCTTAGTATAGTGCCTGGCACTCAGTAAGTGCTTAACAAATATGCTTTTTTTAAAGTATGGTTTTAGAGGATGGTAGGCCAATTTGAGGATCAATTCTGCATTGGGAAAATCTAAGCTTAAGTTCCCAACTAGTATTTGAATGTACTGTACCAAGCCCAGGTGGTACACATAGCTGGTTCCACCTCCAAATTCACCCCAACAACTCTAATGATAAAAGGTCTATCTGACTGAGATTACTTCAGATTTTCCTACCTATCATCTCGGTCACCCACTTTACAGCTACTACTTATCTGGTGACCTCAGGATCTTTTAAAGTATGGTTTTAGAGGATACTATTTTGGTAGGCCAATTTGAGGCTCAATTCTGCACTGGGAAAATCTAAGCTTAAGTTCCCAACTAGTATTTGAATGTACTGTACCAAGCCCAAGTGGTACACATGGCTGGTTCCACCTCCAAATTCACCCCAACAACTCTAATGATAAAAGGTCTATCTGACTGAGATTCCTTCAGACTTTTCTACCTACCATCTTGGTCACCCACTTTACAGCTACTACTTATCTGGTGACCTTGGGATCATCCCCAGGATTCAAGTAGAACGACTGTGTGGTCCAGGGCTGCCAATATCCCTAAGGAGAAGCTATCAATCATATAGAGATTCCTGGAAAAACAACAATCATCTCTGAAGAAAAATTACATCCTTTATGCACCCTCTCAACATGTTGATTTTCCCCCCTGCATGCCGCACATTGAATTGACAAGGAGTCCCGTCAGCAAATTCCATATCACTAGCTTCTTGACCAGTCAGGTTACCAATACAAGTCAGGTGCTTTTTTTCAACTTGCTATCAGTTTGTACCTTGCAGGCACAGGGAGCGAGTGCTCTGATCTCATGATTAGAATTTTTCTGCATTTTTGCAATATCTCCCATCTGGACACGAGTCTGACTGGAACAATTACTGCTGTGTCTGTTTTTAAAGGGGCCCAGGCCTGGGAGAAAAGGCAGCAAAGTTTGAGAGCCAGTGATTGAAATGCCCAGGCCCTTAGAATAGACTAACAGTGATGCTCCTGGTTGAGATCAAAGTGTGTTAGTTACACTGTGGAGACACCTCAAGCTTGGAAAATCTCTTCTTCAGGAGGTGAATCTTTTCTGGATGTCCCCATCCAAGCTATTTAGGCTCTGGTACATGAGACAGGCTTTCCCTGTGCTTCCTGATTCTGAGCTTGAAGATGAGCATTTTTGTTCATCCTTAAAATGTCTGGGACCAAAGATAAACGACTCTGTAGTTAAAGGCAATTACTCTCTACTAAGAGACATGCTATGTAGTTTCAACTCAAAGTAGGTGGATTTTTTGCTTCTTTAGGATAGTAATGGTTAAAAGAAGAGGTGGCTTATTTCTAGAGTTGAATTTCCCTCGAGTCTGTAAGGTTCCTTAAAACAGCAAGCTCATAGAGGGCAGGGAATGTTTCTACCAACTCTGTTATAGTATACTCTCCCAAGTACTTAGTCACTCCCACCTGTCTACTTGTTTTGTCTTATTATAATGGCATTCATTAAGCGCTTACTATATGCAAAGCACTGTTCTAAGCACTGGGGAGGTTACAAGGTGATCAGGTTGTCCCACGGGGGGCTCACAGTCTTCATTCCCATTTTACAGATGAGGTAACTGAGGCACAGAGAAGTGAAGTGACTTGCCCAAAGTCACACAGCTGACAATTGGCGGAGTGGAATTTGAACCCATGACCTCTGACTCCAAAGCCCGTGCTCTTTCCACTGAGCCACGCTGCATCTTGTCTTGTCGTCTGTCTCTCCCTTCTAGACTGTGAGCCCATTGTTGGGTAGGGACCGTCTCTCTATGTTGCCGAATTGTACTTCCCAAGTGCTTAGTACAGTGCTCTGAGCACAGTAAGCACTCAATAAATATGATTAAATGAATGAATGCTACACAAACGGTAAGCACTCTATAAATATGATTGATTGATTTTGCCTTATGACTTTGCATAAGAGTATTTAACTCAGACACAGCATGGTCAGGCTTTTATATACTCCCACGTGAAAAGATCAACAGGAGACTTGATGTACTTTCGGGAGTACTCAGACCTAGTCAGGGCAGAAGCTGATTTTGAATTTCAAACACAATAGAGTATCCCTTTCAAAAAGTATATTTCTGGCATTGCAGATTCAAGATTATATTATCTGCATTTCTGGTGCAAAGCAGTCAGTACCTTTAGTCTTCTCGGGTCACCATAGACAACCTAACCAAGGAGGTCAGAGAAGGAAACTATTCAATTATCGCCCACCAGTCTAGTCCAAAGAATCTTTGAGCCTCTCAACCTGCAAGCAGGGTCCTTGCCCTGACATTTTACCAGATCCATTCTCCAGAGGCACTTTAATGACTTGTTTGGTAACAGGGAACATAGTTAATGTAAAGAAACACCACTTTTGTGCTGGAGGTGACATTATTAAAATTTTTTATGGTATTTGTTTAGTGCCTACTATGTGCCAGATATTGTTCTAAGCTCTGGGGTAGATACAAGGTAATTAGGTTGGATGCAGTCCATCTCCCACATGAAACATCTTAATTCTGATTTTACAGACGAGGTAACTGAGGCACAGAGAAGTTAAGTGACTTACCCAAGGTCAGATGGCAGATAAGTGGCAGAGTTGGGATTAGAACCCAGACTCTTCTGATTCCCAGGCCTGTGCTCTATCCACTAGGCAATGTTTAATTAAAATTCTTATCGCAGCTTGACTTTTCACAGGCACATTGTAGTTTTGCTTCAATCCTTGTCCATGTGGGCCAGTGTTACTTTGCATAGCAGGACTAGTTCCTCTCTTGGCCCTTTTCTGGGTCTCCTCTCTTGCTTTTTGGTACAAACAGTATAATCACGCCTCCACTTTCTCATTCATTTCTTAATGATTACATTTTGATGAATTCCTTTTCTGAAACTAAGTAGCCATCTTTTTCTCTACGACATTTCATTATATTGTAATAATTACAATGGTGTTATTCATTAAACATTTTCTATGTGCCAAGCACTGTGCAAAGCCCTGGGGAAGATACAATACGATGCAATCATAACAGACACAGTCCATGTCCCACATGGGGATCACAGTCTAGGAGACAGTGTTCATTGCTGTGGAAAGTAGCAAACTACCTATCCAATTTTCCTTTCCTCCTTAATATTTAGAGTCCCACTGTGATGTTTACAGTTTAGGAGAATTTCAGTAAATGCTCCAGGTATGCATTTCATTTCTTCTAATTTAGCTTATTTTAAATGGTGATACAACTGGTGCCTGATAGAATCTTATACATATGGGCCTTCCTGGTATAAAATGAAATCATAGTTAGATTCTTGACAGTGATGAGACCTGTCTGCAAGAGGTAAGGTAAGCTAATAAATCTTTTTCCTTCCCTTCCATCAGGAGTTGATAAAAAAGAATATGGAATTAAGCACTTCCTATATGTTCCAAAATGATCTTACTGTGACTTAGTCTCACTTTTCTTTCTGCCAACCCCATGCTCACACATGCATTCTTCATGGAACTCCCTTATCCTTCCTAACAAGCAGACCCATTATCAAATTTCTTCCCAGAGGCCTCCTCTGATTAATCTCTCATCTTCCTAACCTACTTTCCCCACTCATACCATTTCAGTAATTTCACATCACCTAAGTATTTGGAAACCCATCTCCTCTGTACATATAAACACACACACACACACACACATCCTTTTCCCCCCTACTTACAGGTGATTTTAGTACCTGTCTTTCCTGTTAGACTGTAAACTCCTTGAGGTTAGGGATCACTCTGCTTGCTCAATTGACAGTGCTCTGCACACAGTAAGCACTCAATAAATATGATTGAAAGAATGAATGAATTGAAATCTCCCAAGTGATCCATACAATGCTCTGAACACAGTAAGTGTTCAGTATATACTATTGCTTTGCTGATTCATTATGTACCAAGCACTGGGCTAAGCATTACATTAGATGCAGGATAGTCAGATCAGACAGAATTCCTGTCCCATATGGGCTTCAGGATCTAATCCTGCCACTCTAATCAGTGAAACAGTAATTTTAATTGAGTTCCTCCTATGTGTAGGTAAAGACTGAGCACTTGGGAGAATTCAAAATAAAGAGAAGATATGATCCTGGCCCTGAAGGAGCTAACAAGCTAGAAGGAGAGAGATAGGCAGAAATAAAACAGACAGGAGGAAGAAAGAGTTCTTAAGAGATGTACATGCATGCTATGGTGCATATGGTAACTTAAGTGCTAAGATAGTGCCGAGGGGCAAAAGTGGCAG